>NW_025940257.1:87211-149108 GCF_000764305.2 Hyalella azteca
GGAGTGAGGGGAGTGAGGGGAGTGAGGGGAGTGAGGGGAGTGAGGGGAGTGAGGGGAGTGAGGGGAGTGAGGGGAGTGAGGGGAGCGAAAACTATCAGTAATTAGCCTATAAACTCACGGTAAGTCATCTGATAGAAATAATTTGAAGTAACGAAGTGGATTTTCATGTTACGGCAGGTCCAAAACTTCCTCAAATGGCGAGAAATGCTGACGAAAACATTGGTAAACATGTCATATACTAATAATATAAATATCATTACTGTTACACTATTATTTATTATATAGTGTATGTCATCAGAGCTGCATACGTTAACTACGAATAACAGTGTTAGTGTTCTATTAACACTGTAGGTAATGCCTTAGGTACACTGTAGGTAATGCTTTCGGTAACGCTTTAGGTAATACCTTAGGTGACATTTTAGGAAGTGCCTTAGGTAACACAGTAGGTAATGCCTTAGGTAACATTGTAGGTAATGCCCGGGATTAATATGCAAAATAAAGTAATTTAAATCCTGGCAGTAAATTCCGTGGACTTCTTGCTGGTCGATCAACGCAGGCATTGTAAGTTCGGTTGCACGTTTCTCATACGATAGGCTGATAACGACTGGGCTGATAACGACTCAAATGGATTGTGATTCATTCCTGAAAACTTTGTCACTATTTGAAGCAACTTTTTATTATAGTGCGTTATCTAAATTAATCATATTTATTTTCATATATTTTAGCTGCATCTATGATGCGTTTCTTGCAGCATTCGTTCATTCGTGTAGTTTTCCGTACCGTTCCGTCGACGCTAACTATGCAACACGGTACGGCATGGAGACGCTGAACTTTTATTGTCATATTATTATTTATCTGATTTCAAATTTTACTAGGATTTATTACTATACGCACTGGCATTTAAATCTGTTGCAGACGTATAGATGCAAAATAATTTTAACCTGTGGCAGTAGACCAATAACTATGGCTGTGGCTAGAGGCCTGTGTTAGCAAACATTTGTTAAAGTTAGTAGGAATTAAAATATTTTGTGTTTAGTTATCAAAGTTTCATTGGTTATGCTCCTGTATGAATTACATATTCAGTAAAGAATATGTAATTGTAAGAATATGTAAAGAAGACCACCACATAGGATGGTTAGTGACCAACTATAGGCTGAATGATGAATTAATTAAACAAATTATGCTTTATGATTACCTTACATAAATTTAATATATACAAGACGGTTAGCATCACTGGATTTAAAATGAAAATACACGAAATTAGCAATGGGTATACAATGGTTTTATAAATACAACGAAAGTGGAACCCGGGACCCAGGGTCTACACGCTCGAGTTCTGCAGCAGAGTCCCCGGAGGAAAATATTGAAATTCAATCCAAGCCACGAAAAACTGATTCTATCTTTTAATTAATTGAGAAATCATTCACGATTTAGAATTTTTTTTATAAAATCAATAACGTCCATGAACCTAAGATATTTTTATGCATAATTTGACGGGAATTTATAATTAAATGATAAATAACGGTAAAGAAGATCACTGTTATGGGTAAAATGATCAGTTTGAATTAACTATGATAGTACTGATGATGATGAAGTTTATCGCAGTCTACCAAAGCTTTCAAGGAAGATTTCGTTTTCTGCGCGCAGCTTCGTTTTCTGTAGCCCTGCTACTACTGGGAAGTAGACTCGCTCCTGAGGGCTGCACAATGTAGGAAGAGGGGAGACGAGATAGGAGATATATACTATACTATACTATACTATACTATACTATACTATACTATACTATACTATACTATACTATACTATACATACTATACTATACCATACTATACTATACTATACTAAACTATACTATACTATACTGGTACACGTATTCCGCAGGACCTAACAATGATGTTTAGCTCGTGAAAATTTTTCCATTTCGCCTTCATTTATGACTTATATGGCAATTCGCGCTGAAATTTGCAGTGACCAAGAAATTTCTTCTAAACTACTGAACAGATTTGAATGAAACTTTGAATATACATTCGTAACCTTCCAACGGTGATTTATAGCTCGTGACAATTTTTTCGATTTTGCCTTTGTTCGCGAGTTATACGGCTATACGTATACGGCTCTTTGTCAATGCAAATTTAAAAAGCAGCCTCAGAAATACCGGTCGTTTCGTTTCTCCGTATATCTCTTTATATATCAATGTATATATCCGTATATCGCTTTTAACTAAGACAAAATCGAAAAAACTTGTCACGAGCAACGTGTCTTGTGCTGTAAATATTCAATGCTACGTTTCTTTCATGAGGTGTTGTCTAGTTATCGGTTCTAATAAAACCATACATAGCATTTACGAGGCTTCCAGCGAAGCTCGATTCTGTTCACAGATTATAATTATTAAATAGTACTCCCTCGAAGAAAATTGTGGAGAAGGAAAAATAAACAGAAAACGGGATGTCGGGATCAAAAGAAACTTAATTTTTAGCAGTTACTATGTCATTCAGTAAATTAGTGTTCAAGTGTGTTTGTATGTGTAAATTATCTACGACTCTACGTCATCTACAACAACTAATGATTCAAAATAACAAATAAATATAACATAAATTTATGTACGTTCCTTCTTTCAGAAAATAATTATTTACGATACGAAATGAGACTAGAAGTAATGTGAAGGACAACCATTTCTGAATCACCTACCAGATACTCTCAGTTGCGAACACAATGATGTGATAATTATCCATGGGAAGGAAGTTTAAATAAGCTAATTTTAATCGACGTTAATTTGAACTAAATGATTCATGCCTCAAGAGTCAATTTCTATCGTAACATTCATGTGCTCTATCATCCAATTATTCATAAATGATGAAACTGACATTCCACGTAAATAAACGAGTATAATCACAATAATCCAAATTATAATTATATCTAATTATAATTATATTACATCCAAATTAAAATTAAATATGGTAATATATATGAATTATTGAAGTAGGTCGATGAATGAATTCAGTGTCATTTCCAGACTACACTTAATATGAAATACTCATATTAAGCTCCGTAATTTTTAACCCTAGAATTTATTGTTCACGTTATCAACGAAATTTCGAATCACTTTTTTCTCAGGACGCTCCATTGAATGAAATATTTAACTTCATCGTATTTTTGTCACATCCATGAATTCGTAAGATATAAGAAATAAATCATTTCTAATAACTTTAATAACTTAATAACCTTACGTATTCCATAATAACTTCTAATAATAATAAAAAATGACATGTTTTTTCCGTAAGAGAAGAAAAATTCAACCGGCCCAACAATGGCGGTTTGCATGCTCGGCCCCAGGTTAGGTGGTTAATTATTCGTGCATTGATTTTCATGCGTACAATTGCCCCGGCGGGACATGAGAGAACAAAACCTTATATTCTCCATATATTTAAATATATAATACACTGGACGTATTATATATATTTATATGCATAATACGCTGGACGCATTATTCATTAGAATAAATGGGGCATAGCGGCTCTGCTCTTACAGAACAAAGAGCAAATCTCTGAAGGGTTGAACAATGCAGAGACCGCCGTAATTATGAGCCCAAACTCAACCGGTGGCGGGGGGGTGGGGAAAAGGGGTTGGGGGTTGAAAAAGGGTTGGGGTACACATTAACCTCAGCTCATGAGGTCAAGAAGATAAAATATCAGGCTTGTTAAATTAATTAATAATAATGAAATAATTAAATTAAATGAAATGCACTACTGAGATTACCTAATTTTGGGTAAAATTTAACGCAATTTAAGGGTTAATGATGAAACCCAACCTACAATATGATAGCTATGAACAAACTTGGTTGTAAAGTTGATGAAAATTGACCAATATGGCAGGATGGTTGAAATATTGAATTTGAGAGATTGTTGAAGTCAATCACTCCCTTCGTTTCTTGCAAACGATTTCTTCAACCGATTCTTTCAACCGATTGTTTCAACCGATTCTTTCAACCGATTGTTACGACTAAGTCTTTCAACCGATTGTTTCAATTGATTCTTTCAACCAATTCCTTCAACCTATTCCGTCAACTGACTCGTGAAGAACAGAAAAGATGAGAATAAGACAAATTCCGACAAATGTTTATCAGTGTCCAATTAACTGGTGTTCCGCAACATGTATGTTAAACTGACCTATAGGCATGTTCTCATGACACATGTACCCATGACACATGTTCCTATATATGTATAACTTACATGTTCCTGTAAAATATGCTATAAAACAGCTGTTCCTGTCACACATATGTTGCAACCACGCATTTTCCGGTAGCACATGCATGTTCTTATAGGGCACAAACATGTATTTGCTACGTGTTGTGTTTCAATCATTTTTGCTTTATGCGTATTTATAACGCATTCAAGATGTCTATAACTTATATAACATTTAACTTATTTATATAAGTAATAACTTATAGGACAGATAAGTTATTTTCTTTATATTAATATATCATGGGCCAAATATGCGTTTATAAGGATTATATTAATTATAGATTAACATTAACATTTGTGGCGACGAGAGTTGCATCGTCTGATCAAATGTTTTTTTTTTTTTGTAACGAGTCTTATTAATTTCGCCTGCGCTTTTTCGTTTTCAAAAATAAAATTGTTATGTTTCAAAATTCATTAACTCTTAGCACCCTCGCAACGTTACATTGTGGAGCCTGAATTTTGAACACAGAAATCAGAAGTTGAATCAATCAAATGAACATAATAATAAAAAATTGAAAATAGTTTTCAATAAATCGGCAATATATATCTATAGCGATCAAATAATAACCTCTTTACTTCTTTCCCTTCAATAAAAGTGAAATGAGAAATAAGAGAAGCTTTTGGAAATTTATTTCCAATTTATTTATTCGGGAATTTAATTCCAATTTATTTTTTCGAAAATTTATTTAAATTTATGTAAATAAATTCTTGGAATTTATTTAAATTTGGGAAATTATTTAAAGGACAACAGTTTAGAATTCTATAGAAAAATTATTATAAAAGAAGTTAATTAGAATTTCGTATTTTAATTCTTAAGCAAAGTTGATTCTATTTTAAAGTATGATTCTATATTAAAGTGTGATTCTATTTTAAAGTATGATTCTATTTTAAAGTATGATTCTATTTTAAAGTATGTTTCTATTTTAAAGTATTTTAATTAAAACAAAAACTCAGGCGGGGGAGTGGGTGATGTCCGTAACGACCGTTAACGGGTAATCTGAGCGACGGGTGAGACGGGTTAAGACAAAGACGTTCGGTGCAAACACGGGGCGCCCAGCGGCACAAACACACCCGACAAACTCGAGGGTGCTTGTCTTTATATTGCCGGGGGGGTTGTGGGGTCCAATATATTGCCTGTGGGGGTGGGGGGAGGGGTAAAGGGGGTTGGGGGGTCCAATATATTGCCTGTTACTCAAGCACGGGCTATTGCCATCGCGGGGGGGGGGGGAGTGAAGAAGAGGAAAATAGGGGGTTAAATAAAGGGTCAAATCACGAGAAGAGGGGAGAGGGGAATTAAGTAATGAGGAGGTGAAGAGGGGGGTTATGTTTAATTCCGTGTAGAAAGATGATCTAGTCTTACTATGGAATGTGATTGGGAATTGGATAATGAGTAGAGATTAAGAATAGACCAATAAATTAAAGAGTATAAATGAAAAGAATAAAAAAATACTGAATAAAGAGGGTTAAGGGCTAAAGAAGAAATGTAAATAATTACAAATAGTATAAACTTAAATCCCATGCAATTTTTTCGATAGTTTGAAACTCTTAACGTGTAAACTGTTCTCGTATACAATTTTGCCATCACTTCGGCCCTGCAAGCTGATGATTTCTTTTCCCCATTGATATACTTTATTTCTGGCCCTGATTAAGAGGCCTACCTTGCTCCCCCCCCCTCATCCCCCCTCCCCACACCCCGAAAAAGGCCTAAACAAAAGCAAGTTTTCCACTCAAGTTTATTTGTCGCGCGGCCGCGGCAACGGAATTAACCGACACCGCAGCCGCGATGGTCGCCCGAATTACTGTCTAAGTCTTCAGCAAATTCTTGACAACACTCAAGAAAATTCTGTGTTCGACACAGAAAATATCTGTGTAGAGAAGAGGCTCGTGTAAAGGCTGTGTTTACGGTCAGTGTATTCACTCTGGCCGTAATAAACAGCCGCTGGATTTCCACGCGAGTTTCGGCGCTAACAATAAATGTCCAACCGGGGAAAAAATCGGGCCCCCGTTTTAATCCGGCATCAAGAGCGCCACGTAATGCTATTCCTACGGGACCATCGACCTTTGCGACTGGACCGCGGATGAAGTCGCTTCACGGCCACGAATTTCTTCGAAAATTTATTGCAAAAAGAAAAAAAATTTTGATGATGAGAATGAAAGCTCGCTGAGGTAAACAGGAAAACTTTATAGCTTCTCTAAATTTAGGCAATAAAGTTTCTTAAATCGCTGAGTCCACATATAGACAGTTTATTTTTATTATATTATTTTTAATTATTATCCATTTATATTTTTTGACAAAAAATTGCACCTATATCTTCATGTATTTATGTCTCATACCTTTTGATATATTATTGTTATTTATTTTTGTACCTTTTTAATTATATAAACAATCGTACGTTGCTCATCATGATACCTTATTATATTATTCACTTTTATTTTCGTCAAAATGATCTTTAATATTATACACATTTCAACTTCTTGAAAAGACGCAAACCAAACAAGAAACCGGGACGCGGCCCATATAATGACCCTCACTTCCCCTCACTTCCCCTCACTTCCCGTCCCTCTCTTCCTTCCCTCGGCACGATGCTGCTCTTTGCTAGCAGTTCCTCTTCAAATGAGAAGAGCTGATAGATGATAAACAAGGGATTAAAAGAGTGGCGGCAACAAGCGATAGAGGACAAGCGTGTGCGATTTCAATTTAATTTATTTCCAATTTATTTATGTATAGAAAACATTATGTTTTCTATTCATCTACGATAGATCATATAATAAATTTAATATGAGTCACGCCATCAGTAAGTCATTGTGATCTCCATTTGAATATCCCTTGCAAATTCTGTCCTAATATCCGCCATGTTAATCATCACAATTTTCTATTAAGAAGAGACAGACGTTGTTATCCTCACTCGGAACTTTCCTGGTATAATCCTTTGATGATAATCATATATGCATAATCAGTGATGCATATTGCATAATCAATGATGAGCTCAATTTATCAATAACATTCCTTATATAATTATCATCACACAATTGTAGTCGTTGTAAGCCAGTGATATCCGCTGTGATATCCTTTTGATTTCTGATTAATTTTTCATCGGTGATATTCCCTCTAATATCGAGGGAATATCATTCAACGATATCAGGAAACATCGAATGTATTTCCCCTCTTAATATCGCTCAGCTATAACCTTCGGTAACATCCATCTAATGATTTGTGAGTAATCTACCATTTTTTGAATTAGATTATCGCATTTTTGTAATTTGTGTAATATCCTTCAGTATCCTGCACTATAAAGTCTTTTGATAAAAAAGTCTCGGTTGATCTCGTATGAATTTTCAGGAATATCCGCTGGGCTGTGCGTTGTGATATCCTACGTCCTACGGCAAAACAACGTTGTGATATCCCACGGCAATAACAACGTTGTGATATCCTACGGCAATAACAACGTTGTGATATCCCAACGGCAATAACAATGTTGTGATATCCCAACGGCAATAACAACGTTATGATATCCTACGGCAATAACAACGTTGTGATATCCCAACGGCAATAACAATGTTGTGATATCCCAACGGCAATAACAACGTTATGATATCCAACGGCAACAACAACGTTATGATATCCTACGGCAATATATTAATTACTGATACAATCAATTCTTAGGGGAAATAAATATAAAAGGAAATTCCATTCGTTGCCAATGACGACAACGATGTCCCAAAGTACACAAGCAAAAGTTGGTGGACATCGTGGACGAAATGGTCAGCTTTAAGTCTTAAAGCTGGACACTGAACGCTCATTGGTCAGCCTTTGTCCAGCTGCGGCCAATCAGCGCCGGCCTTACAAGTCCAACAGCCCGAGTCCAGCGCCGGCTTGAGCCGCTGGTCAGCCCGGACATTGGTCAGGCCGGGCGGCGGCTGACCAATGTCCGGGCTCGATCTCTGCGTGCTGACTTTAAATCTATAAAACATTACAACGAAATATAGAGCAGCGGCATAGTGGAATTAATCTTTTTTATGTTTTTTTTTGTGGGTAACAGTTATGTCAGTATCATGGTATAACATGGAAGTTGTTGGGTGCTTATAACTTTATATGTGACGTGGCTGTAATGTTGTCACCATACAGCCGTGCGGTGCAATGATGTTCTACAATAATATTATACTATACAGTGTACAACGATGCTGTACAATGATCTGCAATGCAGTATCTTCGAATTTTCTGTTTATTGGTTATAGTTTCTCTTTTTCTGTACAACTTCGAAAATTTTCAAATAATCAATCAGCTGAAATTTTTCAGAATTCTTATGGCCAAGCAGAATGCGACTTTACTATTTGTTTGGGAACTAAAAGAGTTGGCCATTATTCACTGGTTGGCTGGCGTAGTATTGGTCATCAGCCAATAGCAAATAAGGACCTTGATCACGTGACCAGTGACCATGACTCAGCAAAAAAATGCGACCACCCCCCCTGGGCCAGCGGCAGTAAAAACAATCGCTGGAATTTATTCAAATGAAAAAAATCAATGCCGACCAACGGTCGCCGCGCTGCGGAAATCGGTCCCCGTGGAAATCCTTTAGATTTCTTTTTCTTTTCCGATCCACGTGCGCCGCGGTATCACGGATACCGCCCGTGGAAATTTGTCCGCCGGTTAAGACCGTATCCGTGATACCGCGGGTTTAATTTTATCCTGCTCACCCACCGTTTATAAAATTTAATTTGAAAAATGCTAATTCTTTTCCTGACACTTGAGGTTTATATTTCAGTAAAGGATAAAGTGTGAGAAATTATCCAATATATTCTATATTATTTTTAGTATATTATATTGTGTATTATATCATTTGTGTATATGTGTTTGTTAAATTATATTCCATAATTTTTATTTTTGGGGCTTTTAAGTTTTTATATGCCTTCATCATTTTCCTTGGATTGGAACGGAGCTTATATAAACTCATGAGTAAGGCCCTTAAATGCTTCCTTATATAATAGATAATATTTATTGAAATAATTTGCATGGCTTCGATGAATAAAATTTCGCTAAAAATATCGCCTATAGGCCAGCCTGCGCTCTGATTGGTCAAACGCTGCGCTTGAGGTCATCGTTGTGACCAATGGCCAGTCAAGAACAGATGGTCAGCTCGCCAGTCACCAGCTGCCATTGATGGTCAGTCAGCCAATAGTCGGTCAAGATTTATTTTCTTCTTGACCAATCAAAAGTGGCCGTAAAAATTCAATATGGCTGACCATACAGGCCTACGGTCAGGCCTAAGTGATGGCTATGCAAACTTTGCTTAGTCATAGATTTTAATGCACAAAAATTTTTAGTTAATATATATGAATTAAATATGATTAATTAAATTAAAATATTGATAAATTCCTAAGGTTCATATACAAGAATTTACATAACCTGTACTCGAATGGAATTTTCTTTTAGAAAAAGTTAAAAAATGAGTAAATTGCGTGAATGTAAATTATAAATTATTAAATTAACAAATATAATGACGCCACTAAATAATTGAAGAAACACCACAAATAACCATCATCATAAAAAACACTTAAATGAATCAGAAAATTTAGAGAAAATACGCACGTGAACAAAGACGGACAATGGAAAATCCCGTCAGAATCTGGCGAGAATATCCCGTGGACTTCAATTTTTTTGGCCGCATCGAAATACATACATGGAAAATGTCTGCTGGATATTTTTTTTCAAATATCCATCAGATATATTCTATAAGAAAGCAGACAAGTGCGTGGGGAAATGATATACACGTATATATAGGTACGATTGGAAATTATATAAGCGTATACGCGTACTAATATAGAAGATAAGTAAATTGATATACGTCATAAACATTCACGAATATACGCGGTGATACGTTAATATACTCACGCTTCGTGCAGCAACGAATATACTGACATATATTGTTAGTATTCGTTGCCGAGAATTAGTCTATTATTAAAATATAATGAGTATACTGATATAATTTATAATTATTATGAGCCACTGATATAATTTTGAGTTTGGGGTTACAAATTCAGGCTCCCTGAATAATGATTACTTCATATCAGTGATCTCTAAAAATTGTACTGAATTCATTCATAAAACTTATATTCAAGAATACATTTTTGTTGATTTTTGTAATTATAATTAGGATCTGTGTAATTATAGGTTATAAGACTCGTTTATTTGTGTGGAATGCCAGTCTCAATCAAATATGAATTATTGGATGATATAGGGTGTGAACTTTACGCTATAAATTGATGCATGAGGCATCACATATATTGATATATATATATCAAGATATGTGATAAATATACTTGTTCGCTATATTGTGATAAATGATAATGCATTAATTATTGATGCGTCTGGTGCTGATATTGTGCCGTAGATGTGTACGTTGATACGTGACGTGTCTTTACATATAGGAACGTGTGTATAGTAAATGATCCACGATGCATTTTCATTGTAATTATATGCATCTGCGTTTTGGCGCTTACAATGATACCGATGATTACTTTATATAATTTGCCTTAATTATGAGTGACTAATTCCTTGATTTGCATATGATTAATCTCCTTATAAACTTATATATATCAATAATACGATGATGTCATTATCGTTATATACCTAACGACGTACAGCACTGATACGCAGTACGTGTATCACTGATACGCAACACGTGCATCACTGATACACGTGACATGTATCACTGATACTCATGACGTGTATCATTGATACGCATTACGTGTATCACATGATACGCGCGATGTGTATCAGTGATACGCAGTACGCGTATCACTGATACATGTGACGTGTATAAGTGATACGTGTGACGTGTATCAGTGATACGCAGAACGTGTATCACTGATACGCGTGACGTGTATCAGTGATACGCATCATGAACTCGAGCAGCCCTCGGTCTTCCCTCATCGTCCTGCCCTCGTGCGCCCTCGCCCGGAACGCGGAAATCTCGTCCGATAAAACACGTAAAAATGGAAAAAAATGCGGGACTGGAGTGGCCCTTGTTGTGGCCGCCCATACGCCGCCCCTTCGCTGACTGTACGCCGTCCCTACGCCCCCATACACCACCTTTACGCCACCCATACGTCACCCCTACGCCGTCCCTACGCCCCCATACACCACCCATACGCCGTCCCTAGGCTGCCCCTACGCCGCCCACACGCCCCCATACACCACCCATACGCCGAAAGGACGCCACGTACCCAAACGCAGCACCTATACGCCACCCTGCAAAACCCATACGCCACACCTATGCTACCCATACATCACCCCCATGCCACCCCTACGCCGCGCCTACGCCACCCATACGTCACCCATACGCCACCTATACGCCACCCTGCAAAACCCATACGTGGCCCTTATTATGTCACCCATACATCACCCCTATGCCACCCATACGCCACCCATACGCTTCCTATACGCTGCCCCTACGCCACCCATACGCCACCCATACGCTACCTATACGCCGCCCTACGCCACCCATACGCGCACCCCAAACGCCACCGCTACGCAACCCATACGCCACCTATACGCCACCCATACGCCACCCCTACGCCACCCATACGCCACCCCTACGCCGCCCTGTCGCCCATAATCCGATGTCCGCAAAAAACATGAAGCATCGACGCAGAAAAGCCGAAAATGCACAAAAATCTGCGATGCGGATCGATGAGGCGACGCATTGTTCTATTTTGGGCAGATTTTCCTGTATTAATTATCATGAATTAGTGGCATTGATTAATAAATAAAAATGTGCGAGAACATGAGTTAAAAATACGACTTTCAAAACTCATGAATATGAGTGAATGAATTCATTAATTAAGGAACTTCGTTGGCACTTCACCAATGAATTCTTTGATTAATTAGTCAATTTAATTAGTTTCCATTAATTTTATTTTGAGGGAGAATTTCGCGAAAAAACTTATGAAGAAAAACTAATACAGCGAATGAATTTGTCATCATTCACACAATATTCAAGGGGACAATACTGTACATTAAAAATATATATTGTTCGTAATTAGACGTCATTTTATATTCATGCATCGTTTCCAATATCCAATAAACAAACATTAAGTCTATATGACCAGGCTATTTTTAGTAAAAACTTCAATGTAATTTTTATACATAAATTATTTATTGTTCATTACCTAACCTTGTATTAAATTTTATTCCTTTGAATTTTTCTTTATTTATTTAATAATCAGAATAAGGGCAACAGAATACAGCTAATACAGATTATACATAAATTTGACGAAGAATGAAAGCATCGACCCTGTGTGGTGTGTAGTCGGTCTGTTTTATTGGCAAGTTACACAGGTCACACAAAAGGCGACCGTTTGCCGAGCCCTTCATACAAAGCCTTGTATAGTTCACACACCCACGCTAGAGTACAACTAATGTGTACAGTCCTGTGTGAAAGTACTGTGTACTTTATTGTTTAGTATAACTGTACTACACTCATGTGGTTTAATACATGCGTTCATTCAAATAAACTTCATACAAAAAAGGAATGTACCGATTTTTAGCTCTACTTCTCTATGTGTATACAGAATAAAACACTGTACAGTTTCTGTATACATTCACATTGACATACATATTGAATTATTCACAGGATTCGAAGTGCACGATGTATGCATGCTGCATGTTGCATAATATACATACATATGAATTAGTCACTATTCACAATCCACCATTACTAAATTAGTGCCCACTATTGAGTAATTAACCCCTCCTATATATCTGATCCATTAATTAACGCTTCCATAATTTTAATTTATTAATAAAGGTAATCCTTAGATAAATGACTTGGGTTTTTGCTGATAATTTCTTCACAAACCTTACACGCGACTTAAAATGTGCTTCATCTAAAATGAATGAAGAAAATGAATGTATAATAGATAATCCCAACATTTTAATTAGCTTTTTAACTCGAAACAATATAAGTCAATATGGGTGCTACTTCAACCAGTGAAACGACCATATTAATTTTCAACATACTGGCTGGGCTCTGCCATATTTTTTTCTATTGAAAAAGAAAAGAAATATAAGCGTTTAATATGGCCGATTATCGTGCGTATGCTTTCTTTTTCTGTGATTAGTAAAAATTTATATTTATGGTAATCTTATCGTGGTTTTCTCCTCATTATCGACCGCTTGCCCTCTTTTTATCATAGTTCTCTCCTCATTATCGACCGCTTGCCCTCTTTTTATCGTGTTTCTCTCCTCATTATCGACCGGTTGCCCTTTTTTTATCGTGGTTCTCTCCTCATTATCGACCACTTCCTCTCTTTTTAGCGTGGTTCTCTCCTCATTATCGACCGTTTGCCCTCTTTTTATCGCGGTTCTCTCCTCATTATCGACCACTTCCTCTCTTTTTAGCGTGGTTCTCTCCTCATTATCGACCGCTTGCCCTCTATTAATCGTGGTTCTCTCCTCATTATCGACCGCTTGCCCTCTTTTTATCGTGGTTCTCTCCTCATTATCGGCCGCTTGCTCTCTTTTTATCGAGGTTCTCTCCTCATTATCGACCCTATACCCTGTTTTTTATCGCAGTTCTCTCCTCATTATCGACCTCCTGCCCTCTTTTTATCGTGTTTCTCTCCTCATTATCGACCGCTTGCCCTCTTTTGAGAGCGGTTCTCATGATCGCGGTTCGAGTGGTTCATTGATGCCATTTATTCCCTGGCGATTACGCTGCCTTTCTTTCCATCCTCCCCCGCAACGGCGACATTTTTAGGCCTGCGTATCACATGTCCGCTGCCTAGGCCTAAGCCGCCCTGCTTAGCGCTCAATTATACACATTCTGTCCAGCCACATCCGCAAAAATCTTGCATTCAGGCGGAAAAATGCAATTTTGGCACGTCCAAAATTTGTAGATATTTTTCAACAATCACGCGTTGATGTTGAAGATAGATTTTTTCTATCAATAACATTGTTATAAATTTAGCGGAAAAAAACGATAATTCGGCAGCAAAAATGTGAAATAAAAAAAATTACGATAGCCATGAATGTGCCTACCAAATTTAGAAATAAATGTTAAAACGGAAATGCTTACGCAGTGCATGTTGATGCATATTGTATATATAGCGTGTTTTACAATACATGTTGCAGTAGCTGTATTTACTACAACTTCGTACGTTATTTTCGTATATGCGTATAACGTAGAACTACACAGTTCTTTCGTGGTTTGTTGAAGAATAAAATTTTCACAATTATGAACAGTTACATTTCTTAGTGCTCTATTTTACATTCATTTATTATTGTACAGTTGAGTTTTAATTTCGTTTAAAATCGGATGAAGCAATCATAATATTGCAAACCTTATAACATTTATAAATAAAAACCTTCAATGTATCACTGTACTTAGAAATTAATATATCTCCGTTTACAACCTAATATTTAGATAACAAATTTTCGAACCCATTCCGACGGCTGAAAATGTTCAGTTCGCCACGGCACGCCACTTCCTTTTCAACTTGAACTTCAGTAATTCGCCGAGACGAAATCGAAATTTGAATTTTGACTTTTGGCATTCGCGTTGAAAGAGAACGCGCAGCGGCGTGAACGAGGGTGGGGATTGTTCCCAGGGGTGGGTGGGTACAATAATATGGATGTACAATATATGTACAATGGATGTACAATGGATGTACAATGGATGTACAATGGATGTACAATGTGATATGAATGTGGTGCATACTGTGGTGATCGTAATATCCGATGTTACCTGTAGTTCAGTTAGACTGGATTTTTCGGCACATCTAACGAATCGAATTCCTCACGTGTATATTTATGGAACTTTGCAATATGTACAGTATTTAAAGGCATATGCAATATACAGTATATATAGGTCTATGCAATGTACAGTCTATATAGGCCTATGCAATGTACATTATATATAGGCCTATGCAATGTTCAGTCTATAAAGGCCTATGCAATGTACAGTCTATATAGGCCTATGCAATGTACAGTCTATATATAGGCCTATGCAATGTACAGTCTATATAGGCCTATGCAATATACAGTCTGTTTAGGCCTATGCAATGCACAGTCTATATAGGCCGATGCAATGTACATTATATATAGGCCTATGCAATGTACAGTCTATATAGGCCCATGCAATGTACAGTCTATATAGGCCCATGCAATGTACAGTCTATATAGGCCCATGCAATGTACAGTCTATATAGGCCTATGCAATGCACAGTCTTTATAGGCCCATGTAATGTACAGTCTTTATAGGCCTATGCAATGTGCAGTTAATATAGGCCTATGTACTGTGCAGTTTATATTGGCCAATGCAATGCACAGTCTATATAGGCCTATAAATGTAACTTAGGTCTATATATAAGCCTATGCGGCATAAATGATGCACAATGCACGCATAGGCCTGCACAATGCACGCATAGGCCTGCACAATGCACGCATAGGCCTATACAATGCAAGTATAGGCCTGCACAATGCACGCATATATAGGCCTACAAGAGTGCGCATGCCACGCAACAATGCGCGCGTTTTACTCAGCATTAAAAAATCGTTCGCCTTTCACTAAGCACGCGCTAAGCACGAGCGCCCGCACGTATACCTCTTCGTACGCCCACTCAACCTCAACTTCAACTTATAATAAAAAGTTGAACAAGCAAGTTGTCAACAGCGGCCGACAGTGACGTGCTCACAATACATTCATTACACGCGCTTTTTAGGCTCACCATTCACACAATTTTTGGGCCTATGGCATTTTTTATGAATGGGGCCAGCGGTGCGTGGGTGTATATATATAGAGCCTCCTACACTCGCACGGATAAGTTTTTTTGTTATATTTATTAGTTTTAAATAAGCTGGAAATATTGTGATTAAATTATCTATTCTTTGAATAAATTGAAAATGTTTCAATATCGAACTTTTTCATTTTGTTTAATTCGTCCATTATAATTAGAGAAATCAATGATATATTGATAACAATTAATCCCTTTTACAATTTTATAATTCGACTTTGTAACAATTTTTAAAATATAATATTATTTGATTGCGAATGTAGGCCTAAATTAAATCTAGTCTGCCACTAAATTTATAGGATAAGCTCACTTGAAACGCAGGATTGTTGCTGGTTATAATAAAAATATATATCAATTTCTTCAATTGCAATTAGTTGATACACCTGATCTAATTTAGACTATTTTGAAGAATTTTTTAACGCGCTAATGTACATATTTCAAGCTAACCTGATATTCAAAAACTGCTATTTTTTCGTTTAATTTCAGTTGGCATTCATGCCAATGTATGCAGAAGATAATCTTTTGGAACGAATTTATTTTAGTGAATGTCTTTTTACTTTATTAGTGTGTTAAAAATAATAACATTAATGATTATTGCATATATATCGATAGGAATAAAAAAATACATTCAACTAAAATTTTCCAAAAAAAGGTCGCTGTTTTTTTGTTGCATATATATCAATGAAAATAAAAAAATATATTCAACAGAAAATTTTCGAAAAATGTCCCTGTTTTTTGTTGCATATATATCAATGAAAATAAAAAAATATATTCAACAGAAAATTTTCGAAAAAATACTCCAGTTTTTTGTTGCATATATATCAATAGAAATAAAAAAATATATTCAACAGAAAAATTTCGAAAAAATGTCCCTGTTTTTTGTTGCATATATATCAACAGAAATAAAAAAATATATCCAACAGAAAAATTTCGAAAAAATACCTCAGTTTTTTGTTGCATATATATCAATAGAAATAAAAAAATATATTCAACAGAAAAATTTCGAAAAAATGTCCCTGTTTTTTGTTGCATATATATCAATAGAAATAAAAAAATATATCCAACAGAAAAATTTCGAAAAATGTCCCTGTTTTTTGTTGCATATATATCAATGAAAATAAAAAAATATATTCAACAGAAAATTTTCGAAAAAATACTCCAGTTTTTTGTTGCATATATATATCAATAGAAATAAAATAATATATCCAACAGAAAAATTTCGAAAAAATACCTCAGTTTTTTGTTGCATATATATCAATAGAAATAAAAAAATATATTCAACAGAAAAATTTCGAAAAAATGTCCCTGTTTTTTGTTGCATATATATCAACAGAAATAAAAAAATATATCCAACAGAAAAATTTCGAAAAAATGCCCCAGTTTTTTGACTTAGGGTGTACAGGGCACCAGGTGTGGGCACCCACGCCGCCCACGCATACCAGGCCGTATCACTGATACCATCTATAGGGGCACGGTGCCTTTATACGGGCCTTTATATAGGCCTTTATATGGGCCTTTATATAGGCCTCTATAAAGAAGAAGTATAAGCCGCCTTTGGTATGTTCCTGCCTGCATATATCGATCGAAAAAAAGCTTTTTTCTAAAGAATCTTGCAATTTTGGCTAGCCTCGGGACTGGTGAGGCTCGTTTTTCCTTCACAAAAGAGGCTCAAAAGATTACAAATTGAAGAATTTCGGGTAGGCCTTAGCACGTGTTTGGGACGTGGGTATAAAAAGCCCTTTAGGGTACAAATTGTGGGTGGATGAACAGTAGACAATTTTAATAGGGTAGCACATGCAATCGTTAAAAATAAATAGATAAAAAATCAGAAATACCTCGTATTTTGTTAGCAGAAGTACTTATATAATTTGCGTGGCCACTCATCCGTTGACACTCAGAGGAGGCCACTCATCCGTTGCCACTCAGCATCGGCCACTCATCCGTTGCCACTCAGCAGCGGCCACTCATCCGTTGCCACTCAGCAACGGCCACTCATCCGTTGCCACTCAGCAACGGCCACTCATCCGTTGCCACTCAGCAGCGGCCACTCATCTGTTGCCACTCAGCAGCGGCCACTCATCCGCCACCACTCAGCAGGGGCCACTCATACGAACATAATTTGTAACGTTGAGCTCCTCGGAAATGTTAAATATATCAATTACAAATAAAATATTTAACATTAAATTCATATCATTGTTCCGCACTAAGAAAATGGATCGAGTTAGCCGATATATCAAGCTGATATAATAACAATATAATATATGTTGAGCGAGACTGTGTTGCGAATATCTATACAGAAGGCATTCAATATGTGTGTGTTATCCATGTATTCAACAGGTATTGAATGAACTCATCGCGCATTCATAATCTATTCAACGTGTACTTACTGGTGTTACATATACTGTACATTTTTAGTGATGAACGATTTTTGAAAAATATCTTTCTTGACGACTTTAAAAAGCTTATTTATTTAAATGTCTACTAGACAACGTGTTCAACATGTATTCAACGTTTTCAACGCGTTTTCAACGCATGTTCATCACGTGTTCAACAATAATGCAATGAAATATTCAACGCGTATTCAGCGTCCGGACAAGCACCACAAACTCTCGGTATTTTATTTATTTATATTATATTATTATATTTTAATGATATATTTATTGATATTATGAATGAATTTATTCTTATAAATATTAATACGTATCCTACTTGCATAACTCCCTGGTAATATGACATTTAATCTTAAATATTTTTTAAACGTTTCATCACATTTGTTTGTTTAGAAGTTTGTTGTTTGTATGTTTGTTGATTTTGACAAATTTCCTCCAATGTTGATTTTAATGTTGGGCTGCGGTGGAAACGCGGCTGACGGATGGATTAAGGCAGGGAAATGGCTAAAATCGAATGGAAATCTGGCTATCCATTATCCATGTTGGCTGGCTATCCATTATCCATGTTGCCTGGCTATCCATTATCCATGTGGCCTGGCTATCCATTATCCACATGGCCTGGCTATCCATTATCCACATGGCCTGGCTATCCATTATCCATATTTTTGAATCTCACGCATTTCCCACACACTTTTCACGCATTTTGTATGCAACGCCATGCATTTCTACACTCTCCAGGAATTTTGCATGCCTTTCTTCTCCGTCGAAGTCTAAACTCGATTTATTCAATAAAAAATATGCTTTTTCCACGCCCTATTTTTCACTTATCTTATAACTCCGATTTTTGTATATTGATTGACGACGAAATAGATATAAATTATGTTACTCAGTCATTGCAGGATTTTTTTAACAATTGTTTCATGGAAAGATTAAAATATATTCTAAGGTTATAATTTCGTAATAGTTAAATACTGATTTATTTGAAACTTTTCTTATGCCATAAAAATAAAAATTAAGCAATGATTCTGATTTAAGAATCACTAAAGAATGGATATTTTAAATTTATTTAAAACTTTTAAAATTTAACTGCGTGAGGTTCTACGTGCCCACGTACCTAATTTCTGACGTGCCCACGTCCGACGTACCCACGTACCCACGTACCCACGTCCGACATGCCCACGTACCGACGTGCCCACCCCCGACGCATCCACGTCCGACGTGCCCACGTACCCACGTCCGACATACCCATCGTTCCTATACGTACCCGCGTACCGACGTGCCCACGAACCGACGTGCCCACGAACCGACGTGCCCACGTCCGACGTGCCCACGTAGGGCATGGCCGACGTACCCACGTCCGACGTACCCATCGTTCCTACACATGCCCACGAACCGACGTACCCACGTCCGACGTGCCCACGTAAGGCATGGCCGACGTACCCACGTCCGACGTATCCACGTCCGACGTATCCACGTCCGACGTATCCACGTACCCACGTACCCACGTACCGACGTACCCACGTCCGACGTATCCACGTACCCACGTACCAACGTACCCACGTACCCACGTACCGACGTACCGACGTACCCACGTCCGACGTACCCACGTACCGACGTACCGACGTACCCGCGTCCGACGTATCCACGTACCCACGTACCCACGTACCCACGTACCCACGTACCCACGTACCCACGTATCCACGTACCCACGTACCCACGTACCCACGTACCGACATACCCACGTACCGACGTACCCACGTCCCCACGTAGCCACGTACCCACGTACCCACGTCGGACGTACCCACGTACCGACGTACCGACGTACCCACGTACCCACGTAGGGCATGGCGGGCGCATAACGTGCATTGGTACGGAAAATGAGGATCCTTTACAATATGCTAATAAGTCCAAGGCGCGCCCAAGGCTTTTTAAAAGGCATCTAATTAATTTTAACGCTCCAAGACGCGCCTTGTAACCGACCTTTTTGCCTTAACTAAATTCCGGTGCCTAAAGTCCGGGGAAAATTTAACGGACGTTCTTTTGAACCTAAAAAATATATTGTAACATTTACCGGAAGTGCACGGACAAGAAGCTTTTTATATAACATTGATGCAGAGAGTATAGGCAGATGTAGATATATAATGTATAGATTTATGGAAACTATACAATCTAGAGATGTATACATAGGAACTATATTCTTGCAGGTGCAAAAAATATCGTGAGATAATCATGTGATGATATTAGACACTTAATATATTTATTATTATAATAATTATTATCATTTTATTTAACCGTTTATTGCGATTATCTGGCCTTTATAACGCCATGCCATTTAATATTGTTTCTTGTCGTTCCTCAAGAGCGCTGCACGAGTAACTGAACGTCTAATATTATAATAATATTATAGCATTTGTTTACCATGAGTAGTTTTCAGCATCACTTTCTCCACGTGTCACTCTGCCCCTTTTGTCAGATTTGAATGGTTGTAGGATTTATTACTATATTTTATGGCCCTTTAATCCCTTTGCAGACGTAAATGCAAATAATTTCAACCTGCGGCATAAGGCCTGTGACATTAGCTTGAAGTTCGTTTAGCGAAGGTTTGCTGAATTTTGTTGTAATTAAAATTGTTTCTGTATTAAATTTCCATCCATACATACTTCATGCCCTTGTGTGAATTACGAATTAAGTAAACGTGAAGAACACTGCTAGAATGGTACGTTTAGACAGCAAAGCAGCGGTTACAATTATTATTATTATTATTATTATTACTATTATTATTATTATTATTGCTATTTTCAATATTACTATTATTAATAAATATAATATTATTAGTATCATTACAGCTGTTATTACTGTCGATAGACTACTTGCGACACAGCCTCCAGAGGATTGGTAGCCATCAGGCATCCTTAATGCCATTGCATGTAGAATCTAACCAATAGAGAGCAAGTATAGCTTTTTGCCAACATAAGCTTCAGTTTTGTGGCATTAATTATCAAGCAGTGCAGAGATTTCAATATTAAATATAGTTTATCACTGTTCCTCACTCCGCTGATACCTCTTACATATACTCCCCTCCCTCCCCTCACTCCCCTCACTCCCCTCACTCCCCTCACTCACCTCACTCCCCTTTTTACACACTCCCCTCTCCCTCCCCTCACTCCCCTCACTCCCCTCACTCCCCCCAAACTCCGGCAAGAAAGTTTGCAAAGTTTGCATACAAAGCGACGCGTCGGCGGCGACCACAAAAAAATGAAGCTTGAATTTTGACGTTGGTGAACGGAGGGACGGGTGGACGGGTGGACGGGCAAAAGGGTTGACGGGTGAACAGGTGGACGTGTGAACTGGTAGACGGGCGGGCAGGTGGACGAGTGGACGGGTGAATGGGTGGACGGGTGGATGGGTGGACGGGTGGATGTGTGAACGGGTGGTAGAGTGGACGGGCGATCGGGTAGACGGATGAATGGAGGGAGGGGTGAATGGGTGGACGGGTGAATGGGTGAACGGATGGATGGGTGGTAGAGTGGACGGGTGAATGGGTGGNTTACTGCTGTTGTTACTGCTGTTGTTACTGCTGTTGTTACTGCTGTTTTTATCACTGCTATTGTTTTCACTGCTGTTGTTATCACTGCTGTTGTTACTGCTGTTGTTACTGCTGTTGTTACTGCTGTTTTTATCACTGCTATTGTTTTCACTGCTGTTGTTATCACTGCTGTTGTTATAGTTGTTGTTGTCACTGTTATTGTTGTCACTGCTGTTGTTGTCACTGTTGTTGTTGTCACAGGTGTTATCACTGCTGTTGTTATAGTTGTTGTTGTCACTGTTGTTGTTGTCACTGCTGTTGTTGTCACTGTTGTTGTTGTCACAGGTGTTATCACTGCTGTTTTTATCACTGCTGCTGTTATCACTGCTGTTGTTATCACTGCTGTTGTTACTGCTGTTGTTACTGCTGTTGTTATCACTGCTGTTGTTACTGCTGTTGATATCACGGCTGTTGCTGTCGTTGCTGTCACTGCTGTTGTTATCACTGATGTTATCACTGCTGTTTTTATCTCTGCTGTTTTTATCACTGCTGTTGTTATCACTGCTGTTGTTATCACTGCTGTTGTTATCACTGCTGCTGTTACTGCTGTTGTTACTGTTGTTATCACTGCTGTTGTTATCACTGCTGTTGTTTTCACAGTTCAGTAGGGCTCCACCCTTACATTTGTACGGGCCCAAGCATTTACAAGCATTCGAAGCGGCCACAGCGTTCTCTCCTCCTCTCTTATATAACTTAAACCTCCCTATATAAACCTTCTTCAAGTTATTAAACTTCCATGTATAATCCCCCTTTGAGTTATTGAACCCTTTTTGGCAACAGCCCGCACCCCTGTCGACATATAAATAAGAAAATATAGAAATTGTGCCTTTTAAAATGAGCGGCAGTCGTCAGGTAAGTGGAAGATTTTACAGGAATGAACCTCTTTGCAATCAGAACCATAAGCATTATCAGATCCAAAGACATTAAACAGAACCAAAGGCATTCAACAGAATCAAAGGCATTAAATAGAGCCATAGGCATTAAACAGAACCAAAAGCATTAAACAGAACCAAAGGCATTAAACAGAACCAAAGGCATTAGGTAGAACCAAAGGAATTAAAGAGAATCAAAGGCATTAGGTAGAACCAAAGGCATTAAACAGAACCAAAGGCATTAGGTAGAACCAAAGACATTAAACAGAACCAAAGGCATTAGGTAGAACCAAAGGCATTCAACAGAATCAAAGGCATTAAATAGAGCCATAGGCATTAAACAGAACCAAAAGCATTAAACAGAAACAAAGGCATTAAACAGAACCAAAGGCATTAAGTAGAACCAAAGGAATTAAAGAGAACCAAAGGCATTAAACAGAACCAATTAAAGGCATTTAACAGAACTAAAGGCTAGCCACCAATCGACCAAAGTCACAGCCAGCAATCATTTGCCTCTGCCGCAGCTTCAAATTAATTGGCATAAAGGCCTGCATAATTTAAATATGCACAATTACGTAGAGTAATAATTCCTGGTACAAATAAAAGTTGGGTAACGTAGCTTGATATATTAATAATATAATAACAATACAGAAAAATAATTATGAAACGCGATGACGGAGTGATATAGAACATTGGTTAGGTGGACAAGTGATTATACCTTGATTATAACTAATGATTTAATGGTTAGCTAGATTATCTTCATCATCTCTTCAAACATAATATTCATCATTATCACATTATCATCTCTGGTAACATATTCTTACTCAACATGCAAGACCAACACAAATTTGAACATTCAAGGCTTTAAAAAATAAAATTTCGGATAAAATGTTAGTAAGAATGTGAAGACGAAATTACTTAATTATTAAATGTTCATTATTTAATGTCGAAAGTGCTGAATACAATGAGTACAATGTTACCGTGTAATATAAAGTAATTAGCATGTGTTTACAAAGCCCTGGTGGTCGCCTAGTCCGGTAATGGGCACGTGACACGTCTAATGGGCACGTGGGGCGGTAATGGGTACGCAGGGCACGGCCTAATTACCCCTTATCAAATGCCCAGAGATTTTAATGACACAGTTTAGGCCTTGATTATGCATACACCGCGCCTTAGTTGGCCGGCGATGACGCGCCTATTACGCGTGCCCTGTTATCAAGTGTAATAAATTATGAGCGTGTCATGGGTGGCCGGCCATCCCTTGGCCGCCGATAAACTATCCATAACACGCTACTATACATGCAAAAGAATTTTTTAAGTAAAATTAGATGTAATTATAATAATATCGACAAAACTAATATCGATGTAATTAATTATCTTAAAAAAAATTTAAAGTGAATAATTATGGAAACATTTACCGGAGCCTTGGGTCTGAGTAACGCTTACCTGTTCAGCGTTACCGTTCGTTACTAATACCTCGCTTACGAATTACACGGTAATCACAACCATATGAATGAATGACTCGTGAATACATATGACTGCTATGACACCGTATGAATGTATAACCGTATGAATGGCTCACTGTATGATAGCGTCGCACAATTATGCAATAATATGTACTTAATAATACGGGCGCGCGTCTATCGTTGCTGTCAACGTATAATTCGTATCGCGATCCCCTATTAAAAATTATCGAAGGATTATCGGTGGCCACCGATGGTAGGCCATCAGGAGGTGGGCGAGTTCCTATCAGACTGGGTGGGTCAAAATGACCCGGGCCCCGGGGGGCCCACAAACATGGTGTGGCCCACAGGGTGGCTTATAAACAAGCCTTCCTCTTTAATATTATCATATATTGGGCCATATACTGGGCCATATACTGGGCCATATACTGGGCCATATACTGGGCCATGTACTGGGCCATACACTGGGCCATACAGTGGGCCATACACTGGGTCATACACTGGGCCATGCACTGGGCCATATAATGAGCCATACACTGGGCCATATACTGGGCCATACACAAGGCCATACACTGGGCCATACACAAGGCCATACACTGGGCCATACACTGGGCCATACACTGGGCCATACACTGGGCCATACACTGGGCCATACACTGGGCCATACACTGGGCCATACACTGGGCCATACATTCTCAGGGCCATACCCATCTCACCATACCCCAAGGGGCGCCGCGGGGGCGACGAGAGGAGTCCTGGTGCGCGGGTAATGGACGACGGGTGTGACTCCCGAAGTATCGATGGGGTATCGGTGGGTGAGCGATGGGGTATTGGTGGGTGAGCGATGGGGTATTGGTGGAGGAGCGATGAGGTAATGGTGAGTGAGCGATGGGGTATTGGTGGAGGAACGATGAAGTATTGGTGGGTGAGCGATGGGGTATTGGTGGAGGAGCGATGGGGTATTGGTGGAGGAGCAATGGGGTATTGGTGGAGGAGCGATGGGGTATTGGTGGGGGAGCGATGGGGTATTGGTGGAGGAGCGATGGGGTATTGGTGGAGGAGCNATTACGCTCATTAGGGTGCTGCGTAACATGCACATTACGCTCATTAGGGTGCTGCGTAACATGCACATTACGCTCATTAGGGTGCTGCGTAACATGCACATTACGCTCATTAGGGTGCTGCGTAACATGCACATTACGCTCATTAGGGTGCTGCGTAACATGCACATTACGCTCATTAGGGTGCTGCGTAACATGCACATTACGCTCATTAGGGTGCTGCGTAACATGCACATTACGCTCATTAGGGTGCTGCGTAACATGCACATTACGCTCATTAGGGTGCTGCGTAACATGCACATTACGCTCATTATGATCTGTCTCTTATACACATCTAGATGTGTATAAGAGACAGGATGTAGGCTGTGGCAGGATGATGTAGGCTGTGGCAAGATGATGTAGGCTGTGGCAGGCTGATGTAGGCTATGGCAGGATGATGTAGGCTGTAGCTTGTTTACGTAGGCCAAACAAAAATTTTTTCTAGAAAATATAAATTCGACTTGAGAGACGCTAAATATTTTGTACATATTTTGAAACGAGGTTCAAATTCTTTTTTTTTTTAATTATAGGTTAAATGTCTGTTTTAATGGGTACTAATATCGAGTATTTATAATGAGTATTTATAACGGGTATTTATAACGTTATCAAGCAATAGCTTCTAATTATCAATGCAGGTAAATGACAGTCATTATTAATCTCGGGCCACGCAGGATAACCGGCAAGCTATGCATATGATTAAATATTTAATCTCTTTGTTTGTAGCTTTCGTTCAATTATTTATATTGTCTCTGATACATTCATTCAAATATCGTTGCTATACCTAAAAATTCGTGCTGTTTTAATATCGCTTCATTTTAATCGTGATTGCTGTTTCACTATCGTAATTTTCCAAATAAATATCGTAAATGCCTTTGATTATCTTTAATTCCTTAACTTCAAGTTATTGAACTTAAATCAGTAGGATCAAGCGTATAACTACGAAGAATTATGAGATAAAACAAGGGATCTGCGCGTCAAGATTTACTTAGTGGGCCAAAAACCCCGTAAATTATTTGTTACATGATACAATAGACATAACATTTTCAAAATTAATGATTGCCGCGGGAGATATTTTATGATATATTATATACATGCCCTGGTCATATATACGATATGATGGGCCACGGCGTCCTGGACGTCCTGGTGATGGGCCACGGCGTCCTGGACGTCCTGGTGATGGGCCACTGCGTCCTGGACGTCCTGGTGCTGGGCCACGGCGTCCTGGACGTCCTGGTGCTAAGCCAACGACGTCCTGGACGTCCTGGTGCTGGGCCACGGCGTCCTGGACGTCCTGGTGCTGGGCCACGACGTACTGGACGTCCTGGTGCTGGGCCACGGCGTCCTGGACGCCCTGGTGCTGGGCCACGACGTCCTGGACGTCCTGGTGCTGGGCCAACGACGTCCTGGACGTCCTGGTGCTGGGCCACGGCGTCCTGGACGTGCTAGGACAGCTGGGTGTTGGCCCAGCTAAAGCATTCTCCCTGGGCGGCCCAGGGCAGGCAGCCCAGCAGACGCTGGGGCACGTGGGCCGCGTCCAGGGGGACCAGATGATACGTGGGGCCCTCACGTACACCTGGGGGGGATGGGGGCGAGTTAGAGGAATGATAAGGGAGGATGATAAGGAAGGGAGGTTGATTTTATCAAATGTATCCAAAGTTAAAAAATATGAATTTCTTCAATACCTGCGATATCATAATCTTTTTTACTCCAGAAATCTTACGCCTCATATTCTTTTTTGCCCCGGAAATCATATGCCCATAATTTTTTTTACCCCATACCTCTTATAATCTTTTTTACCCCAGAAATCTTATGCCCTAAGTCTTTTTTTACACTTTAACTCTAGTGCCTCCTAATCTTTTTTACTCAGAACTTCTTGGCTCATTTACCCTAAACTTTTTTGCCTAACATTTTTTGACCCAGAACTGACCGCCGAGCTGGACCGCCTTCCTGTCGAAGAACTCTCGCCACGACACCTCATGGTAGAACTGGTCCCTCATGAACTCCTGACATGGTACCATGTTGGCCTCCCACATGACACGACTCACGATCTGGACCATGAGGTTGTACTTGTACTGGTCAGTGTACAAACTTGAGTTGGCAGCCAGCATGAAAAAGTTCTTGTTGCGTTGTAGAACTTGGCCGAAAGATCCTATATACCCTCGGTCGACATACAATGGGAGTTCTAAGTGGGTAGCAAGGAACTTTCTGACTTCATAGATGGTTCTAGAAGGTAGGTTCTCGGCTTCAAGAGGAGATTTGAATCGGAAGTAGTTTCTAGTATGCTGGAATATGTCTTCTAGAGAAACACCAGCGAAGTAATCCGGGTTCACATGTAGATATCTATAACTAGAACTATGGACATTCTTAAAGACGGTCTCGACATCGTTCTCGAATTTCCCTCGCAGGATGCGTATAACCTGCTGCTTAACCAGGTCAAATTTTGTGTAGTCAATTGAAGACCCGAAGAATAAATCTTTTTCTGGAACGTCTTTCGTAGTGTCAAAATGTAAAGGATTTTTGAATAGGTTTTGGGGAGGCTTATGGAGGGAAGAAATGCTGTTCGCACGAAGCAAAGGGGTGTCACCCAGAGGGTAAATGCTGTTATCTTGTAGAACTGTGCTGTTCTCTTGAGAGAAAATGTTATCTTGTAGAACAGTGCTGTTTTCCAGAGGAAAAGTGCTGTTTTCTAAAGGAAAATCTATTATTTCTGGAGGAAAAGTGCTGTTTTCTTGAGAATTAGTGCTGGTTTCTAGAGTGACACTGTCGTCCTCCACAGAATCAGCACTCTGAACCTCCCAAGGATACTGATTCTCGTCGAGACCCTTGAGCTCCTCGTCAGTGTACAGGACACTGCGGAAGTATCCTTTAGGACGCTGTATGTACACATAGGAAGGCTGTGTGGTGTTCTCTCCCTCAGTGTAGCCGTTAACATAGTGTCGGTTGGCAGGATATACTGAGCCGTTTGCAGGGCTGGTTCGAGAGTAACCCAGCGGTACTGTAAATTCGTACATCAGAAGTCAAATTTATACAATTTATATTAAATTTTTGTTATAATTTAAAACTATTTTCTATTTTAATTTTTTTTAATTATTACATTGAAAATTAGAAGAAAAAACTACTAATAAACGTATAGAGGGAGATTTATAAAGTTAACATTTTGTAAAACCTAATTTATAAAAATTAAAAATAACGTGCAATAGAGCGATATTAACAATAAAAATGAGCACAATGATCGAACGGTGTGCACTTGTACTATCTTTGAAATAATCTCAAGCCTTCAGTTACATATTAATTTATTGTCGCAATAAAACCTATGCAATAACTTACGGAAAATGTTTCAAAATGAAAATCGAGTAACAAATTTACTGTCTTCATCGCCTGTTCATACCTTGAAAGTTGCAATGGATAATAGCATACCATTTATACAGTATGTTTATTGCAATATACGATGCTTTACGCACTAAATACTTATAAAAATTAGTTGATATGCTTTTTTTTAACATTGGGAGAACTTGCCTGCGCAGGCGACGCTCAACACCGCCTGGAGCAGCTGGATCGTCTGTTTCATTCTTGCTGGGCTGCAGAGACAACAGACGAATCAGTCACATGATATTTCTTCATGATTTATACATATCCTGAAGTTTATGTTAGCAGAATTCTAGTGCAAAATCAAGTTTATTTCGGTTAAATTAATTCAAGTAACTAAACTTACCTTAATTTGAGTGGTTGAGGTTAACCGCTTTCCTGTTAGGTCGGTGCTTCATAAACTGAGGTCTGGGTTTCAGCCCACGTCCTTATATAGCCTGGCGAGCTATCTAAACTTCACAATTATCTACTAATTTAAAAACATAAGATCGATATCTAGCTTTTATACTGAAAAAAAATTCATATGAAACGGTTAGCATATTTTTGGGATTAGTTTGTATATCTTAAATATTTATTTATTACTAGTTAACTAATAACATGTACACAGGTGTACGATATCTAGCTTCTAAACTGAAAAAATTCATATGAAACGATTAGCATATTTCTGAGATTAGTTTGTATATCTTAAATATTCAGCTATGACTGATTAATTAATAGCATTTACATAAATGTAAAGTCATGCACGATGAGCGCACGTTATCAGTCACTGCTCTTATCAAGATAAATGCGCGCCGTGATCTATCTTTGAAAATATCGGGCCGACTTCGATTAGGTTTTCGTTGACCAGATCGAAGATAAGATAAGACAGCTTACAAGGACTGGTTTGATCTTAACTTTAAATCTGATTAGCATACGCCTTCCTACTTAGCCCTCGCCCTGCCGTGCGTATTGAGATCCTAAGAACATTTTTCGTAATCGTTACGGTGGCCAGAATACTGAAGACGAGAATTACGGACAACGAAACATGGATACCATAATTACCGTATAAAATACGATTACCGTATAAAACACGATTACCGTATGAAATACGATTACCGTATGAAATACGATTACCGTATGACGTATGAAATATGATTACCGTATGAAATACGAATACCGTATGAAATACGATTACCGTATGAAATACGATTACCGTATGAAATACGATTACCGTATATAATACGATTACCTTATATAATACTGTCACCGTATAAATACGATTACCGCATAACTTACGATTACCGCATAAAATACGATTACCGTATAAATACGTTTACCGTATAAATGTATTACCGTAAAAATACGATTGCCGTAAAAAATACGATTACCGTATGAAATAAGATTGCCGGACTGCTACATTTACGAACATCGTGTGACTTTCGAAGTTCGTACCTCTGAATAACTGAATAAATTCAATGCACTTTATTCACTAGATATATACGCCTAGATTTGTACTCACTAATTCTGGGATGCGTTCTTCGATGTGCGTAACTTCGAGAACATTACCCACATTACGCTCATTAAGGGTGTTGAGTAACATGCACATTACGCTTATTAGGGTTCTGCGTAACATGCACATTACGCTCATTAGGGTGCTGCGCAATATGCACATTACGCTCATTATGATGCTGCGTAACATGCACATTACGCTCATTAGGGTGCTGCGTAACATGCACATTACGCTCATTAGGGTGCTGCGTAACATGCACATTACGCTCATTAGGGTGCTGCGTAACATGCACATTACGCTCATTAGGGTGCTGCGTAACATGCACATTACGCTCATTTATCATGCGTAATCATCAGATAAATACGCTTGTGGCTCAGCATAGTAAAGCGTTTACTGTTTTAAGACATACATTCTTCACGGTTTCGTATCTCCACGATTTGAATGACAAATAACCGTAAATAATTCAATACATAATTTGAATGCTTGGAGCCGAAGCTAACATATTTAGTTCAATTAAAAACCTAATATATTAAAGATTACTTTTTAAATAAAATGTTAACATTACCATACAGGCAATGTTATAAATAACCTAGCTGGTGTGAAGGTCGAAACTCAAGCGTTTCTGAATGCGATCACTTTTTAACAAGTATTCAATTGAGTTTGTCAGAGACATCAATACTTACTTCATAAGTTTCGAGCAATTTTTGTTAAAACTTGAAAATTCACTGAAAATTCTGAAGAATTAATTACTTATTTAGCAGCGAGAATGTAAAAGAAATCTCCTTACCGTGATGTTCTGTGATCATTATAAGTTTGAGCCCTTATAGAAGAGATAATAAATATAACCGACGATTAGGTCACTGTCAAGGATTGAACTCCTTAGTTACACATGCAAATGTTCGCATATATCTAATTAATATGAACCGGATATATTTTCAAAATTAAAAAACGGAAATCGATACATGTGCGCTGGGGCGTTCTCTCTTGTTGAAATTTTGGCATCGGTAAATGAACGTTACTTTTCCCCTTACCTCCCCTGACATAAATATTAATTTGTTGCGTTAATAGATTTGGTAATGCAGACAAGCAGTGACATCATATTATAATAAATGTTTTTTTTTTAATTTGATTTGTCTTTACTGTGACTATGAGAACCCTGCAAGGATTACCATGGCAAGTTTTGGAAACAGACAAACGATAAAGAGCAACCTGGTTGTCCTAATTCAACCAGCTCCACCCAATTAAACTAATTTCCACCCAGTAACATCCGTTTAATAAAAAGAGATCCTTACCCTGGTACTCCCAGCCTGGTCTTCATTCTGGAATGTACTAAGATGCATACAACTCTATCAAGTTTAAAATTAAAGATCCATCCTGCCACATATGCATAATAATTGTTGCAGTGAGCAAGGCCCTGCGGAACAACCTATGTTGGTTGTAGAATTATAGATGCGGTGGTTAGTGGTGGTGTAGAATTATAGATGTGGTGGTTAGTGGTGGTGTATAATTATAGATGTGGTGGTTAGTGGTGGTGTATAATTATAGATGTGGTCGTTGGTGATGGTTGTAGAATTATAGATGTGGTCGTTGGTGATGGTTGTAGAATTATAGGTGTGGTGGTTGGTGCTGGTTATATAGAATTATAGATGTGGTAATTACTGGTGGTTGTAGAACTGTTGATGTGGTGGTAGGAGTTGGTGGTTGGTGTGTAGAATTCCACCCTGTGACAGAAGGGAGGCCTTGGAGTTGTCACAGGTCAGGAATAGGCCTTATTCATGGGTTGCTTGAATATATTCCTTAATATGGATTCATTGAGATGCAGCTAGAAAATGTAAAAAACATGAAACGTGTGAACAGGTTAATATAGGTAGTCCTGACTACATTTTTTACGTACGTTTTGCTTACACTAGCTCAAAACTTTGTACGCATTTTTTGCACACGTATTATACACTTTATGGGTCCTTTGTTTCCATTTTGTTTACACTTGGAAATTAACAACTGACAACCTCCCTCCTCAAGCACCGATGCTCAACTGATGTGGTAACTAATGGAATAGTTAATTAATTAATTACTGGAATGAGTGTCACAACATCGAACTATTACAGTATTACATAATCAACATCATTTATTGATCAAATGTTAGAACTGACAACTGAAGATCACAATAATTGTGCTGCAACTGACAACTGAAGAGCACAATAATTGTGCTGCAACTGACAACTGAAGAGCACAATAATTGTGCTGCAACTGACAACTGAAGAGCACAATAATTGTTCAACAACTGACAACTGAATATATTCAGTGCGCATGTATCGTTATCGCGCATATGTAGAGTCTGTTCTATTGTATTTTAAAGTTTGAATGAATTTCAATTTTCTCTAACAGAGCTTGAAACTCAAAGACGGGATTCTGAATAATTGGATGCGGAAAACAGAATTCTGAATAACAGTATTCGAAATACGGGATTTCGGATAACAGGATTCGAAAATCGGGACGCAGGATAACAGGATTCGTAATACGAGATTCTGGATACCAGGATTCAAAATATGGGATTCTGGCTAACAGGATTCGAAATACGGGATTCTGGACAACAGGATTCGAAATACGGGATTTTGGATTACAGTTTTCGTAATACGAAATCCTGGATAACAGAATTCCGAGATATAAAGGAATATTTATCCCGAGCAGCGAAAGAAATTAATTAAAAAAATTGCTACCGCGAAGCCAATCACAAAAAATTGAGTAAAGTTGATAAATTTATTTTGATTTATTTATTTTAAATTCCATTCCCCAATCAAAAAAAATTAATTTCGGTGCGAGATTAAAATTGAAATATATTGAAGATAATCACTTCCGTTCATATTAATGGGCGATAAAAATGATGAATGATCTATACATGGTGAAAATTTTGAATGATCAACATTTATATATTTATATTGTATATACTAACTTATAGGCAAATAAGCGACTTGTATTTCTCACATATAGGTATATAAACAACTATTATCCCTCACATATAGGCATATAAGGTATTCACATAGCAAGGAATTATTATAATATGAAGATTGCCATTATAGTTCCGTACAGTGAGAACCAAAATAGTGCGGGCAGTTTTATTGTGGGAGCGAACTCCAGGAGATAGTGAAGATCCATAGCGCCTACCTTTTATGAGATCCTGGTCATAATGAATTTTTTTACAATGATGTTCCGTTTACAATGATGATCCTAGGACTTATATTTTTTATAATAAAGATATATGGTTTTTATTTAACATGCTGGGCCGGCAGTTTGATGCCTGGTTGGTAAGAACAAGAGGTTCTGTGCTGTGTTCTTGTATGAGAACAATCACACAAAAGCTCGGTGTGTGAATACGATAGCCCTTGAGTTTGTGCATGTATTAATACATCTGTGTGCTGATCAATACACGCCTCTTGATGAGTGTGTGAACAAAAACCCATCATCGATACGCGTGGGAAATTTCGTACGTCCATAAAAAGCAATTTTTCCGCTCACAACAATAAGGAAATTTGCGTAAAAAAATTTTGCACTATCGCGAATTGTCGGGAAAACTTTTGTCTTTGCGGAAACCGGTTCAGCGGAACCCGATCGTTTTGACCTCGCGGGACTGGCGATTATAGGGCTAATTATCGCCGGGCTTTGGGCGGCCTGCGATTTGCGGCTAGGATTTTGGGATAATTGATTGAAGAAAAAAATTAATATCGTCATTCAGTTAATGCATTAATATTAATGACCAACCACGTGTGGTTGCCTATAAATAAAATATTGTTTGGAAATCACTGATAATTATACACTATAAATCATTGATAATTGCACACCATTGAACGTTAATAGTTATTGATCATAAGACACAGATTATTATGGCCCAAAAATATTATAATCATGTATTATACAAGAATCATGTATGCAGAAGAGGATAATCACAAACAATATGTTATAATTGTACGGTCATAGCAATGCTACACTCTTTTTCTCGTCTCATTTCTATGTGAAAATTACAAAAAATGTGCGCCTGTAAAACAGGAAAAAAACAGCAGGACGGTTTCGCCGTTAAAATGACACGCTAAGAATGACGTACGGGGCACGTCTGTTGAACAGAGGGCAGCTTCCTCAACAGATGCTCGCATTCCTGCCAACAGTAAACAACTTCTTAAAAATTCCCACAACTGCCCTCTTTTTCCCACAAGGGGTTAGATTTCCCCTCGAAATCCGCGGGAAAGAACTTAAGCCTAGCGGCCGCTGCTGAATTTTTACACCTTCTTTTTTTATTCTTTAAATAGGCTGTACATAATTGTTTTGGGCCTACATTTTCCTACATTGGTAATTATTTTATTTTACAACTACTACTTTCTGTGATTTTCTTTTTTGTTAAATGAATATTGGAAAAAATGAATTTAAGAAGAACATGGAAAGAAGAACATCCTATCGCGTTCGGCATAAGCATTTTTCCTATCAGATTATTAATTTATATCAAATAATTTTCCAATATTTTATGTTGTTAATTGTTTATAATTATCTTTTCTATGATTCCGTTTAATAATTATTATCCTTTCATTAGTCAGAATTAGAATTATTGCGTACATACGTAGCGCATCCTGCGTAAGCTCTCAACTGCCCTCCACGCGGCGTCTTTTGTTACGCGTATTCACCATTAAATAAAATATCAAAATTATATAAAAGTATATGAAATATTTCATCGCGTAATATATTCCATCATTTAATATATTACTTCCCTCCTACAGTTTATCTTAACTGAACCTATAGCAACACGATCAAAACTCGTAAGTTTCAGCGCCTACTTCGCACTAATTCTTTACAACGCAATGCTAATAATTAATACTAAGCAATTAATATAGTATAAATAATAGTAGATTTCCTACTTATTGAATTACGTCAATAATTTAGAATTCCTGGTTAACATTCATTAACCATCAACTAAGTCATAATTCAAAGTAATGCAAATTTGTGTAAATATTTTTTAATGTACAATTCATATTACAATTTATCGTACAAATTACCGGTTAATTTATCGAACAATGTATGCAAATTTGTGTAGATATATTTTTTTGTCACATAGATCAATGTCACATATTTCCAAATTGAGACATTTGTATTTTGAATTGAATTAAAGCAAGTATATATTCATGTTCCGAGCCTCCTATATGTGTTAAGTAGATTGCTTGCTACAGGCCAAAATTATTGCATACCATACAACTATACAGAAAGTTCGTGTTCAATTCACGCAACTATTTTTCATTTTCGTGTTTAATCCACGAACTGATCCCGGCAGTTCGTGTCTAGCGCCCCAGGTTCGTGGGTCGAGACTCGGCATTAGTTGAGGGCAAAAAATATTACAGTTTCCCCTCATTCCTTTGTTTTAGAGGGAGACTTTGATGGGTGAGGGGTGGGTATATTGACTTGTGATTCAGTGGGTGAGGGTTTAACTCACCCACTCACCCACCATGGTAGAGGGTGAAACTATCCCACTCACCCACCATAGCTGAGAGTAGAACTCACCCACTCACCCACCATGGTAGAGGGTGGAACTCACCCACTCACCCACCATGGCAGAGGGTGGAACTCACCCACTCACCCACCATGCTAGAGAGTGGAACTCACCCACTCACCCACCATGGTAGAGGGTGGAACTCACCCACTCACCCACCATGGCAGAGGGTGGAACTCACCCACTCACCCACCATGGTAGAGGAAGGAACTCACCCACTCACCCACCATGGCAGAGGGTGGAACTCACCCACTCACCCACCATGGTAGAGGGTGGAACTCACCCACTCACCCACCATGCTAGAGAGTGGAACTCACCCACTCACCCACCATGGTAGAGGGTGGAACTCACCCACTCACCCAAGAACTCACCCACTCACTCACCATGGTAGAGTGTGGAACTCACCCACTCCCCAACCATAGCAGAGGGTGGAACTCACCCACCATGGTTGAGGGTGAAATTCATCCACTCACCCACCATGGCAGGGAGTGGAACTAACCCACTCACCCACTCACCCACCATGGCTGAGTGGGTGACTAATAATAAACTGCAGGCTGAGCAGTTAGAAATTCTCCAGAAATACTCTGAGGTTCGCGGGATATTTTAAGCCTATATGAATTCCCACGAGCGATAACTCCCACGTGCCCACGTCTGTCCCGCGAAATTCCCACGTCGTATCCGCGCCGCCGTTAAAAATTCGTCATCTCGCTTGTGAACATCCGGTTCCGTTTTAACGAACCTGGAAATATAAGGAAATGCAAGTTTTTTAGAAGTTCCGTGCCAAATCTCAGTCTAAAAATCTTGCTCTTTGAATTTTTATAAATTTAGGCAAATTTTTATTAAAATGAAAATTGAGGCAAGAAATAAATGAAATTTAAACAAAAATGTGCAAATTGGAAGAGAAGTAAAGAGTTTATAACTATATTGTTTTGCGCAATCGTAATTGTTTTTAATTAAACACATGGTGTGGAATTTAATATGAATAAATTTAATCTAACATGATTAATTCACAGCCGCATATAATACAGTATGATATAATACAATAAAATGAAATATAATGTAATATAATATAATATATTATAATATAATATAATATAATATAATATAATATAATATAATATAATATAATATATGAGTTGACCGCTCATAAGCCGCCTATAATATTTAGGCACCTATACCCTGGAGGGCTGCGACAGTCAAGGATGAGATTGACATAGCTGGCCGTCGATAATTCGGCTATTAGCCGCCGATAATTCGGCCATTGGCCGCCTATAATTCGGCTACACTGCCCAGCTGCCCAGTGCCCACACACACGCAGGCAATTACAGGCAATTAGTGCCTAACCTGAGGCAGCAAATTGCCTTTAGGGAGCCAGCGGCCATTGCTCAGGCATTCCCTCTCTGCTGCGCAACGAAATTGTCTTCGAGTTTTTGAATTTCTTAATAAATAAATAAAATTGGAAACAAACTCGATATTTGGTAGCCACCAATATTACTATTAGATTTTTTAATTTCTCAATAAATCTAAAAAAATTATAGACAAAATCGATATTTGATAACCAACCAATATTACACGATAAAATATGCGTGTATACGCATTACGTGTAATATATCGAAATTATACGTGTAATATAATCGTGTATAATTTCTGATCAAATATATTATACGCTCATAACTACTTTATAACGTCTATATCCTCATAACTACTTCATAACGTCGATACCCTCACAACTACTTTATAACGTCTATACCCTCATAACTACTTTATAACGTCTATACCCACATAACTACTTTATAACGTCTATACCCACTTAACTACTTTATAACATCTATACTCTCATAACTACTTTATAACGTCTATACCCAAATAACTTCTTATAACCTTGACTAAAAATGTTAAAAAAAGCTCGAAGGTTGAACACATAATTGACAGTAAGCGTCTGTCGCCTGCAGCTCTTCGCCTGTCAAGCGCCTACTGCAAATTATAGGCGTATTATCGTCGGCTATTGTATGGCCGCCGTTAAAACGCCGATAATCTCCGACTACTTAATTACCGTGGACATCGCTGGACGTTCTGGTCAATTAAGTTTTATTATTGGTGGCATTCCTTGTAATTATTAATGATAATTGACTAATTTTATTTACAACTTTGATTTGATTATATTACTCAGATTAATTTTATGTAGAAATATTTAAAACATTCGAAATGATTATATTAATCAATTATAATCAGATGATTTAAATTATCTTGTTTCGTAAGAAAATGATAGCATTTTATAGCGGATATGAATGTAATGCATTGATTGTTCAGGATCAGGTGCAGCATCAGGTGCAGCATCAGGTGCAGCATCAGGTGCAGCAGCAGGTGCAGCATCAGGTACAGCATCAGGTGCAGCATCAGGTGCAGCATCAGGTGCAGCACCAGGTACAGCAGCAGGTACAGCATCAGGTGCAGCAGCAGGTGCAGCATCAGGTGCAGCATCAGGTGCAGCAGCAGGTGCAGCATCAGGTGCAGCATCAGGTGCAGGGGGGGGAGAATTCGTCTACGGATGGAGGGGGGGAGTTGGACTTCTTTTTGGAGGGAGGTTTAATGGGGATTAATGGAGGAGGGATTAATGATTAATGGTTTAGGAGGAGGGATTAATGATTAATATTTTTTAATGAGGTCACGCATGGTAATTTCACTTTTTTATATTTTTCTCTTCCTAAAGAACTGAAGGATTGGAATACTGTCTTATAAGGCGAAAGAGAAGGGGAATTCCGGGTGAGAATTCCCCTTAATTTGGGGAAACTTTCCTATTTATTGACTCAATTATCGGCCCAAAAAATTCTATTTATTGCAGTGAAAACTAATTATATTTTTTGATACTTAAAATATACGTCGACGTCGACGTTAGCATCACTGAGTTAAAGTATTTAATGTACATTTAATAAGTATTTAAGTAATAAGTATTTAAGAATTTAATGTATTTAATGTACATTAAAGTTAATATTTAACGTAAAGAAATACCAAAGAATAATTAATAGAATAATACTGTTAAACTGGGAGACCGCTGCCTGGCCGCTGACATATCGGCTATAATTTTCACTAAATTATTAATTTATTTAAACTATTAAACTATTCATTAATATTTTTATTACTGTTATTATTGATTTATTTTTTCAAAATTATTATTTATTTAAATTAATTACTCGACCACATTGAAGTATAAGGAATAAGTTGATTTTGTGAGGAATTATGAGGCATGAATATTAATGAGATAATTTAATAAGATGTGTTACATTAATATGATGATTAATGAGGAGGTTGAGTTACGAGGTTGAGTTATGAGGTTGAGTTATGAGGTTGAGTTATGAGGTTGAGTTATGAGGTTGAGTTATGAGGTTGAGTTATGAGGTTGAGTTATGAGGTTGAGTTATGAGGTTGAGTTATGAGGTTGAGTTATGAGGTTGAGTTATGAGGTTGAGTTATGAGGTTGAGTTATGAGGTTGAGTTATGAGGTTGAGTTATGAGGTTGAGTTATGAGGTTGAGTTATGAGGTTGAGTTATGAGGTTGAGTTATGAGGTTGAGTTATGAGGTTGAGTTATGAGGTTGAGTTATGAGGTTGAGTTATGAGGTTGAGTTATGAGGTTGAGTTATGAGGTTGAGTTATGAGGTTGAGTTATGAGGTTGAGTTATGAGGTTGAGTTATGAGGTTGAGTTATGAGGTTGAGTTATGAGGTTGAGTTATGAGGTTGAGTTATGAGGTTGAGTTATGAGGTTGAGTTATGAGGTTGAGTTATGAGGTTGAGTTATGAGGTTGAGTTATGAGGTTGAGTTATGAGGTTGAGTTATGAGGTTGAGTTATGAGGTTGAGTTATGAGGTTGAGTTATGAGGTTGAGTTATGAGGTTGAGTTATGAGGTTGAGTTATGAGGTTGAGTTATGAGGTTGAGTTATGAGGTTGAGTTATGAGGTTGAGTTATGAGGTTGAGTTATGAGGTTGAGTTATGAGGTTGAGTTATGAGGTTGAGTTATGAGGTTGAGTTATGAGGTTGAGTTATGAGGTTGAGTTATGAGGTTGAGTTATGAGGTTGAGTTATGAGGTTGAGTTATGAGGTTGAGTTATGAGGTTGAGTTATGAGGTTGAGTTATGAGGTTGAGTTATGAGGTTGAGTTATGAGGTTGAGTTATGAGGTTGAGTTATGAGGTTGAGTTATGAGGTTGAGTTATGAGGTTGAGTTATGAGGTTGAGTTATGAGGTTGAGTTATGAGGTTGAGTTATGAGGTTGAGTTATGAGGTTGAGTTATGAGGTTGAGTTATGAGGTTGAGTTATGAGGTTGAGTTATGAGGTTGAGTTATGAGGTTGAGTTATGAGGTTGAGTTATGAGGTTGAGTTATGAGGTTGAGTTATGAGGTTGAGTTATGAGGTTGAGTTATGAGGTTGAGTTATGAGGTTGAGTTATGAGGTTGAGTTATGAGGTTGAGTTATGAGGTTGAGTTATGAGGTTGAGTTATGAGGTTGAGTTATGAGGTTGAGTTATGAGGTTGAGTTATGAGGTTGAGTTATGAGGTTGAGTTATGAGGTTGAGTTATGAGGTTGAGTTATGAGGTTGAGTTATGAGGTTGAGTTATGAGGTTGAGTTATGAGGTTGAGTTATGAGGTTGAGTTATGAGGTTGAGTTATGAGGTTGAGTTATGAGGTTGAGTTATGAGGTTGAGTTATGAGGTTGAGTTATGAGGTTGAGTTATGAGGTTGAGTTATGAGGTTGAGTTATGAGGTTGAGTTATGAGGTTGAGTTATGAGGTTGAGTTATGAGGTTGAGTTATGAGGTTGAGTTATGAGGTTGAGTTATGAGGTTGAGTTATGAGGTTGAGTTATGAGGTTGAGTTATGAGGTTGAGTTATGAGGTTGAGTTATGAGGTTGAGTTATGAGGTTGAGTTATGAGGTTGAGTTATGAGGTTGAGTTATGAGGTTGAGTTATGAGGTTGAGTTATGAGGTTGAGTTATGAGGTTGAGTTATGAGGTTGAGTTATGAGGTTGAGTTATGAGGTTGAGTTATGAGGTTGAGTTATGAGGTTGAGTTATGAGGTTGAGTTATGAGGTTGAGTTATGAGGTTGAGTTATGAGGTTGAGTTATGAGGTTGAGTTATGAGGTTGAGTTATGAGGTTGAGTTATGAGGTTGAGTTATGAGGTTGAGTTATGAGGTTGAGTTATGAGGTTGAGTTATGAGGTTGAGTTATGAGGTTGAGTTATGAGGTTGAGTTATGAGGTTGAGTTATGAGGTTGAGTTATGAGGTTGAGTTATGAGGTTGAGTTNAGTGTACAGTGAAGTTATGGTATTGTACAGTGAAGTTATGGTATTGTACAGTGAAGTTATGGTATTGTACAGTGAAGTTATGGTAATTTACAGTGAAGTTATGGTATTGTACAGTGAACTTATGGTATTGTACAGTGAACTTATGGTAGTGTACAGTGAAGAGTTTTGTTGTTGTAACAACACTGTTGATATTCATTTAATTTATCATCTCATTCATCACTCCATTCATGACCTAATTCAGCACGTCAGCAGGGAGGGTACACGTCAGCAGGGGAGGGTACACGTCAGCAGGGAGGGTACACGTCAGCAGGGGAGGGTACACGTCAGCAGGGAGGGTACACGTCAGCAGGGAGAGTACACGTCAGCAGGGAGAGTACACGTCAGCAGGGAGGGTACACGTCAGCAGGGAGGGTACACGTCAGCAGGGAGGGTACACGTCAGCAGGGAGGGTACACGTCAGCAGGGAGGGTACACGTCAGCAGGGAGGGTACACGTCAGCAGGGAGGGTACACGTCAGCAGGGAGGGTACACGTCAGCAGGGAGGGTACACGTCAGCAGGGAGGGTACACGTCAGCAGGGAGGGTACACGTCAGCAGGGAGGGTACACGTCAGCAGGGAGGGTACACGTCAGCAGGGAGGGTACACGTCAGCAGGGAGGGTACACGTCAGCAGGGAGGGTACACGTCAGCAGGGAGGGTACACGTCAGCAGGGAGGGTACACGTCAGCAGGGAGGGTACACGTCAGCAGGGAGGGTACACGTCAGCAGGGAGGGTACACGTCAGCAGGGAGGGTACACGTCAGCAGGGAGGGTACACGTCAGCAGGGAGGGTACACGTCAGCAGGGAGGGTACACGTCAGCAGGGAGGGTACACGTCAGCAGGGAGGGTACACGTCAGCAGGGAGGGTACACGTCAGCAGGGAGGGTACACGTCAGCAGGGAGGGTACACGTCAGCAGGGAGGGTACACGTCAGCAGGGAGGGTACACGTCAGCAGGGAGGGTACACGTCAGCAGGGAGGGTACACGTCAGCAGGGAGGGTACACGTCAGCAGGGAGGGTACACGTCAGCAGGGAGGGTACACGTCAGCAGGGAGGGTACACGTCAGCAGGGAGGGTACACGTCAGCAGGGAGGGTACACGTCAGCAGGGAGGGTACACGTCAGCAGGGAGGGTACACGTCAGCAGGGAGGGTACACGTCAGCAGGGAGGGTACACGTCAGCAGGGAGGGTACACGTCAGCAGGGAGGGTACACGTCAGCAGGGAGGGTACACGTCAGCAGGGAGGGTACACGTCAGCAGGGAGGGTACACGTCAGCAGGGAGGGTACACGTCAGCAGGGAGGGTACACGTCAGCAGGGAGGGTACACGTCAGCAGGGAGGGTACACGTCAGCAGGGAGGGTACACGTCAGCAGGGAGGGTACACGTCAGCAGGGAGGGTACACGTCAGCAGGGAGGGTACACGTCAGCAGGGAGGGTACACGTCAGCAGGGAGGGTACACGTCAGCAGGGAGGGTACACGTCAGCAGGGAGGGTACACGTCAGCAGGGAGGGTACACGTCAGCAGNCATCATATAGGATACCCAACATCATATATGATACCAACATCATATATGATACCAACATCATATAGGATACCAACATCATATAGGATACCAACATCATATATGATACCCAACATCATATATGATACCAACATCATGTAGGATACCCAGCATCATATATGATACCCAGCATCATATAGGATACCAACATCATATAGGATACCTAACATCCTACCCGTAAAGTTGTATGTATAATTATTCTAATGACATCACTCATACCATTACTGTTTGTATGAAAAGTTATCAATAATTTACAAAAAATTTTCGTTACGGCTGTGATGAAATTTGTACTCAATATTTGCATTTAATGTGCAGTCAATTTGCGCTATTGCAGTCCTTTGAATCCCTCTTCTCCCTCTAAAAAAATATCATTACAAACCTCAAACCTCAGTTATATAGTAAAAAATTAATAGTACTGTAAATTTTAACACTATTTTATGAATAAATTATGAAATTTTCATTTATATTTAGTTTCTGTTTAAAATTTTAAGCTCGAGTTGCGATGAAATTTTGGATGTCCATGAAAAAACTTCGTCCATGATAAGCGATATGATGATATAGATATGGTGTTGACAGGACGATAAGTGAGTTGACAGGACGATAAGTGAGTTGACAGGACGACATGTGTTTGAGTTGACAGGATGACATGTGATTGAGTTGACAGGATGACATGTGTATGAGTTGACAGGACGACATGTGTATGAGTTGACAGGACGACATGTGTATGAGCTGTCTCTTATACACATCTAGATGTGTATAAGAGACAGATATATGATACCAACATCATATATGATACCAACATCATATATGATACCAACATCATATAGGATACCAACATCATATNGACATGTGTATGAGTTGACAGGATGACATGTGTATGAGTTGACAGGACGACATGTGTATGAGTTGACAGGACGACATGTGTATGAGTTGACAGGATGATATGTGTGGTGGCAGTTGACAGGTTCAGTAATTAGACAGGGTGCAGGTTGCCACAAGTCGAGGGTAGGCCTGCTGTCCGTAGGCCTAACAGGTCACCAGGTCAACACAACAGGTCTAACAGTAGCGAACTCATGAGAAACTTTGTATATTCTGTGTATTATCGTATTTTGTATTTGTATATACTGTATATTCTCGTATTTTGTATATACTGTATATTCTGTATATTTTGTATATTCTGTATATTCTGTATATTCTGTATAATCTGTTTATTCTGTATATTCTGTATATTCCGTATATTCTGCATATTCTATATTTTATGTATATTTTGTAATTCTGTCTATTCTGTATATTATGTATATTTGTATATCAGTATATTCTGTATATTTTGTATATCCTGTATATTGTATATTCGGAATATTTTTTATATTCTGTATATTCTGTGTTCTCTGTGATTTATATACATTCTACACATCGAAAATTATACGCTGTAAATCTTGTATAACTTATTTCTGTATATTGTAAACAATCGTTCACTATATTTTACTCATTGTTCACTGTTTTTTATTCATTGTTCAACTTATTTTTGTCATGTACCATGCTCCATATACATGAATAAATATTATGGAGAATAAAAATTATGAATAAATATTATATTTTATTCATGTATTATTATAAAACATAAATACTATCAGAAGCTGCGTACCTGCGAAATTTCATTTCGAGTTAAATTTAAGTGAAGTGTTAGATTTTCGCTGCTTTATTTGAGTTTGTTTTATCTTTAAAATTAGAATAATTTAAACTTTTAAACCTTTTTTTAAGCGTGTTATGGAATGAAAGTTTCAACTATTGCTGCGATTTAATGAATTGAGTGATAAATATTTTTATGAAAGAAACATTAAATACTTGGACTCGTATTATGTATGACTGATAACTTGAATGATTATTATTATAAGGGATGGCCCCATGAATAATTTTTTGATGGTTTGTCATTAAAATAATGATTTTTGTGTAGACTGGAAAAAAGACTCAACGGATTAGATAATTTCTAGGCATGGTTATCCAGAGAAACGAAAGGGCAGTCTTCTGATTACTAATATATTATTCAAATATATATTTGTTGATATTATACAAATATTAGTGCAGTTAAGCAGAAGCTGTTCTCTAATATAATAAGATATATTCTCTGGTTGTCCATAAAACTTGTATTATACAAATAAATATTCCAATCCTACATAGAGTGACCAGTGCTGAGACTTGTACACATACAATCCTATTCATAAGAATCTATAAAGAAAATTCAATACAAAGTATTCTATACAGAGAATCTTACACCAAGTATTCTATACAGAGTATTATGCGATACATATAAGTTACCAAGAAAGCCCGGTTAACCTGATGGCTAAACATGTACAGATTATTTAATACAGAGTATTTCATAATGAGTATTGAATAACACTCTGTATATTAATTCTATAACTCATGCCATGAATTTGAACAATCATTTGGAAAAAGAATGAATCCAGAATCGGTTATATTGCATAGCAGTTATACTGAACATTGTACAGTGTAAAGGCAGCCGCCATTATACTGTAAGTTGGATCTGTAAACGTAAGTTGGAACAGAAGACATAAGTTAGAACAGAAGACATAAGTTGGAACAGAAGACGTAAGTTGGAACAGAAGACATAAGTTGGAACAGAAGACGTAAGTTGGAACAGAAGACATAAGTTGGAACAGAAGACGTAAGTTGGAACAGAAGACGTAAGTTGGAACAGAAGACGTAAGTTGGAACAGAAGACGTAAGTTGAAACAGAAGACGTAAGTTGGAACAGAAGACGTAAGTTGAAACAGAAGACGTAAGTTAGAACAGACGACGTAGGCCGGAGCAGACGACGTAGGCCGGAACAGACGGCGCAGGCCGGAACAGACGACGTAGGCTGGAACAGGCGACGTAGGCAGGAACAGACGGCGTAGGCTGGAACAGGAGACGTAGGCAGGAACAGACGACGTAGGCAGGAACAGACGACGTAGGCCGGAACAGACGACGTAGGCCGGAACAGACGACGTAGGCCGGAACAGACGACGTAGGCCGGAACAGACGACGCAGGCTGCGTGTCGTGGGAAGGCGCGCGTTGTTTTGACCCGCGCTTCCGTATTTTAAATGCACGCAGCGGCGGCGTAGGCCGTGCGTAGGCCTAGGCTGGTCTTCCGGTGGAGGGGGGAAGGGGGGGGGAGAGAAAGAAGAAGGAGAAAGTTAATAAGAAAGTCAGTGGGATTAAAGATAGAGAAAGAAATGAAGAAATTGAGTGATCAAATAAACAAATAAAAACATAAATAGCAAGAAAATTTGTAGTGCAAGATGGGAAGAAAGGGGAAGACTGGGAACAGGAACAAGTGAGCAAGAGTGGGGAATAATGGGGAATAAGGGAGAAAGGGGAAGATGTGCGCCTGGTTTTGTAAAAGTTAAACAATAATGACGGGAAGAACAAATATGAACAAATTTTAATGAAGAAATATTCAAGCGTGGCGTCTGTGACCGGCGTTTTTGAGCTGCAACAATTTTTCATTAAAAAAATACAATTAAAAAACAGAAATTTAAAAAAAAAATATAAGGAACTGCAAAAAACACAAAAATAAAACATTTTTATTATTCCTGCCAGTGACAGGCGGTGATCAGCTAACGACGAAGGGGTGGGGGTAGAAATCCTGCGGATCTACCGCAGGATCTACGCGACGATCTCAGTTATGACGATCACAGGAGGATCTGACGAAGAAGGATCAGTGGGTGACGTGACATGCATGATGGTGACGTGTTGTGTGGTGACGTGTTGTGGTGACGTGTTGTGGTGACGTGTTGTGGTGACGTGTTGTGGTGACGTGTTGTGGTGACTGACGTGACGTGTTGTGGTGACGTGTTGTGGTGACGTGTTGTGTGGTGACGTGTTGTGTGGTGACGTGTTGTGTGGTGACGTGTTGTGTGGTGACGTGTTGTGGTGACGTGTTGTGGTGACGTGTTGTGGTGACGTGTTGTGGTGACGTGAACGTATTTTATTAAGGTCTTAAGTTCTCTCTGTAAACAAACTTAAAATATCTAATTTACTAGTTTGAACACGAGTGTGAAATACCATTTTGAATTTCATAAAGTTTAAATAAAATACAAATCATCAACATGAAAGTTGAAAAGACTCTTACCAAAACATCGCAGAAATTAGGTTACTCCATACAATACACACATACTATACAAGTCCACACAATACGTAAATACAATACAAGTAATAATTCATATCGAGGTACTACTGGGAACTTTTTATACAATATAGCTACTATACAATGAACAGTACTATACAAAACAAGTTATCATATTATCTATTCTTAAATTGGTATCCAGTGCTATACATAAATTCAGTTCAAGTGCAACAAATTTAATAATACGATAGTCAAGCGGCAGTTCTATGCTATATATGTAAAATGTTGGGTTAAATGAATATTTTTAAATAAATAATTAATAAATAATTATTCAATAAAGTTTTTTTCTATATCCTGGATTTTAAGATCGCTGATATTATTGATTCCGGGCAACGAAAGGATAACTTACTAGTAACAAGATACTTCTAATACTTATAATACTTTTAATACTTTTAATACTTTTAATACTTTTAATACTTTTAATACTTTATAATACCTTTAATACTTTTAATACCTTTAATACTTCTAATACTTTTAATACTTTCAATACTTTTAGCACTTTTAATACTTTTAATAATTTTATTGCAGAATTATACGTGGGTTCGAGTAGCCCTTTCATGTTTACAGCTCCAGGTTTACAACACAAAAAGAACTTGAGACAATTCAGACCACACAACAACCTGTGTACATAGACCACTGCTCTGGATTGTGTTTTATGAGTGTCGCTAAATGGGCGTATCTTTTATACGCGAGTGCGCGACACGCTCTTAAGTCATGCGCACTCTTAAGTCATGCGCACTCTTAAGTCATGTTCAGTCTTAAGTCATAAGCGTGACTTATAAGGGCGAAATGACACTCACAGGAGATACGTGTAAGATACGTCACTTAGGGCAGTTAAAAATGCTTGCCGTACACTTACCTTATACCTTTTACGTGCGCCATATACGCTCATACGCTTGCCATATATGCGTGTAAGCACATACCTTGTATAGCATTAGTGTGATGACAGCTTGTTAGCGACATCACAGTGATGATGATGGTGAGATATTGAAGTGCTGACATCATACTGATGTTTTAGGTGAAAAAAAACTGTGTAACTCTTAGGTAAACGTACTAAAATTGACGCAAATTTTTCTCTATTTTAATATTTAACAGAAAATTTTAAATGATTTTATAATTGTTTCCCGTTGGTCTTCAATATTTTACAACTGGTAAATTTATTTACGTTGAAATTAGAAAATCTAGCCTAAATACGGAATGAGATTTCATCATACATATTATATATTATTTATTATATACTATATATCATATATTATATGTTAAATATTATATATTATATATTATATATTATATATCATACATTATATATTATATATTATCTATGATATTGTCTTTCTAAAAAGATATTGTGTTAGTAAGCTTGTCTTTGTTGTTGTTAAGCGGCGGGAGGTGTATGCGGGTGCCAGCGCCTGGCCAGGTAAATACAGGTGGTCTAGAGGCCAAGAGGCGGTCCCTAGATGTTCCTTCTAGAGACCATCGAGTGATCTAGAGACCACGTAATAAATAGAGATGACCAAGTAATCTAGAGAGCAATTAGTAATCTAGAGAACAATTAGTAATCTAGAGAACAATTAGTAATCTAGAGAACAATTAGTAATCTAGAGAACAATTAGTAATCTAGAGAACAATTAGTAATCTAGAGACCACCAAGTGATCTAGGGAACATCAGGTGATATAAAGAACACTAAATAATCTAGAGACCACCAAGTGATCTAGGGAACATCAGGTGATATAAAGATCACTAAATAATCTAGAGACCACCAAGTGATCTAGACACAAGGGAGATCGACACCTGGCTTGTCTCTTCGTGTATCGATCGCTTTTCTTATGCTGGCGATAATATTTATTTATACGATAATAGGAGCGTTTTTTTACAATGATATTCCTACCGAAGCCGCGAATGAAAATTATGGCAATATTTAGGTGAAGGATTTAGGTCCTGCAGTCGTTATGCTATTCCTACCAGAGATGTGTGAGATATTCCAATCGGTATTTATGGGGAAAATCCTAATTTATTTCAATGCTTTTCATACCAGAGTTGATGATAATTTATACGATGTAAAAACATATTGACAATTATCATTAAAGCTATTATTACCAGGTTGGTGAACGTCAATAGCAACAATGAATATAACAACTTGTCACTACCTAGCAATGCTATTCCTACCAAATTAGATAACATTTCTTTAGGAAAAGGCAAAAATGTTAAAAAAAAGCCGCGAACGAAACAAGGAGCGCAGGTGTTTGATGAACACCTGTAGCCCGCATGCACCTAGACGCTACAGCACCCAGCCTTCTAGAGCACCCAGTCTTCTAGAGCACCCAGTCTTCTAGAGCACCCAGCCTTCTAGAGCACCCAGCCTTCTAGAGCACCCAGCCTTCTAGAGCACCCAGCCTTCTAGAGCACCCAGCCTTCTAGAGCACCCANTCTAGATGTGTATAAGAGACAGGACTTGGTGGTGACTTGGTGGTGACTTGGTGGTGACTTGGTGGTGACTTGGTGGTGCCTTGGTGGTGACTTGGTGGTGACTTGGTGGTGACTTGGTGGTGACTTGGTGGTGACTTGGTGGTGACTTGGTGGTGCCTTGGTGGTGACTTGGTGGTGACTTGGTGGTGACTTGGGGGTGACTTGGTGGTGACTTGGTGGTGACTTGGTGAGTTTCTGTTTGTCTTCAATGAATAAGAATTGTACTTTTAAAACTTTTTTTAAATAAAGTTGGCGTTGGTCTCCCAAAAATTTTCAATAAAAAAATTATGAATTTTATTTGTGTTTTCTTTGCTTCCACATTCTTAGAAACGACAAAAAAACATATAAAAATGACAGAAACGTTCCAGGAACGTTAAATAAACGTCTTAGATTGCGTTGTAAGTCGGACGCGGAAGTGACGCCGTACGTCAAACGCAGCCAAACATGCGTGGGAAATATCACTAGACTTGCAATGCACCCAAATGTATCTAATGGATATAATGGAACTAATTGACCTATATCCAGGACGGCAATTAAACCTACTCGTTATCTTCCTGGTGACTAAGGTGAGTCGTTAACCTTGATGGTGATTATAGATCGCAACTCAGCATTTCTGAGTAAACATTAATCACTACACATCACGCTTCTTAAAATAAGATTTTAAATAAAAATGAATACAAAATTTATTTTATCAATTTTTGAGTAATATGATATGGGGGTACCTTTAACATGTATTTCGGTAAAATACATTGTTAATAGATAGCCGCTAACTTATATACTGTATTTAAAAAATTATACCTAGCCCGTCTAATTAGAGATTAAAACCTAAGTTTAAAATTACTTATTGATACCATTGATATTATTTGAAACTTATGGTGCAATTTGAGTGTAATTAATAAAATCGTTCAAGAAAATAATCAAATTACAAGACGCGATCCTCTTGAGATCGCGACGCTGCGGTCGCCGTTCTGCTCGCGCGGCGAAATTGCGGGCGTCACCGCGGCGACGTAACGGCGACGCGTGCTGTGCACTGCACCGTGCACTGCACCGTGCACTGCACCGTGCACTGCACCGTGCACTGCGCACGCCATTGTAAATAGTAACCAAAAATATCATTTGATGAACGCAGCAAAAATTCCTTATGTCAGAAAAAGAGACGATAAACTATAAATAAAGTTGAGTCTTCGTATTCATGTAAACAGATAATCAGTTAATTAACTATTCACAATATAGAGATAAACATTTTAAATAATTAATCCATGTAATCAAATATTCTCTATCACAATTCCGTTGGCATTGATGGCCGCAAACTTCGTTTCGGTTAAAAAAATTCAAATCGAAAAGATTTTTTAAAATCAACAACCATTGTATCATTGAATTCGTTCGTGGCAACAGCTAATATTATTTCTGGCCGTCGGTCAGTGTATCATTGGCCGTATCATCGGTGGCCACGTGTCATGTATGGACGTATCATCGATGGCCGGCGTTGGGACGCCGATAATACGCCCATAAAGCTATTACCCTCGCCGCTGATATCATCGATTCATTAATTTTTGTTCATTAATTTTTGTCGTCCACTGCAGTGCAGACGGTGGACGATAGCAAGCATCAATGATTGAGATCAGCGGCTCGCGAATTTTCATGTGAAATAAAAATAAAAGTGAAATGATTCAAAATTTTCCGAACTTAATGTTTATTGAAATTAAAAAAAATGAATAGAAATTAACTTAATAATGCATTCAATTAATGTGATAATTTATTGTGTTAGAAGATTACTTAATTCTGTTAACGGATACCTGAAATGAATTAATGCATTGTTGTATCATGTATGCTAAGATATAATCTGTGTACATTCACATCGGTATTTTATTTTTCAAATCATATTTTAATATAATGTGAAATATTATATGATAATATAATGTGTGTGTTAGGCATTTTTTTCATGCGCACCTTTCAACCTTCGCTTCGACTTCATTTTAAGAGTGACCATAATGGAAGTTTATTCTTTATCTTTTATCTTATCTTATCCCTTGAGTTACTGTATCTTGAACGCTGCCTCATTTGTACTCAAATTAAAGTTTCTTAGCTGTGCAAATCAGCACTGCGGGGCCGTTATTATTTGCGACCAATTGTGCATTTAGTGACAATTATGCAGTTACAGTTACAGAGCTTCCAAACCATTAAACTTTAAAGCTCCACCACTTTCGAGCTCTGCAATGTTTAAGTTAAACAACTTGCGAGTTATGCAACGTTTAAGTGACACTTATTTCAAAAGAAACAAATTTCAGTTCATGCTATTTTTAAAAGGTAAATTCTCAAGCTAATAAATTTTGACCCATTGAAACTTCCAATGTTTACAACTATAAATATATTGAGATTCCGAGTATACAATTTTCGAATTAAAATGTTTCACAGTTATCCAAGATCAAATTACAAAACTTTTTTATCACATAAATGTATAGTTACACAAATTTAAAGTTTTAGTACTTGCAAGAGACCCAGCTTTAGTGTTAAAAGTTTTTAATTACAAAGATACTATGTCATACAACTTTCCAGCGAAGACACATTGAAGTTTCGCAGAATTCTAGTTGCTCAACTTAAAACTCATCCAAGTTTAGACTCGTAAAAGTTTCTATTTATATAACTTTTAACTTAGTCAACTTTTGTGTTATCCAACTTTCAACTCATACAACTTTCAAGTTCTAAAAATTGTTGATAAGAAACGTTATGCGCTTGAACAAATGTAGAAAAGTTAAAATAATTCATACGAGGATTTAATTTTAAATCTGTGTGAGTTAAAACAAACAAGATATTGCGTGCTGCTGCCCATTAATCACACAGCCACACAGATGCGGCCACACAGCCATACAGACTGTCAACACGAAATGCACTTCCGTGAAAACATGCGTTTTGGGGCGAAAGTGATACTTTTGTACTTCGAAAGGGATACTTGGGAAGCACAAATGATACTTCTGAAGCACTAAGTGATACTCAATAGAGCATAAAATGATACCCGTAGAAGTACTGAGTGCTACGCTTCAATTTATTTCAACGATGATGACAAATGATCACAAATGATCGGGTGGACAACGCTCCCCGCGAACCCCGATTTACTATAGCAAAATCAATCAATATGAAGTGGAGTGAAAAACTTATCGGTGAAGTGAAAAACTTACAAGAGAAGTGAAAAATTTATCAGTGAAGTGAAAAACTTGTCACTGAAGTGAAAAAATTGTCAGTGAAGTTAAAAACTTGTCACTAGCTGAAGCGAAAAACTTATCGGTGAAGTGAAAAACTTATCAGTGGAGTGAAAAACTTATCACTGAAGTGAAAAACTTATCACTGAAGAGAAAAATTTATCAGTTAAGTGAAAACATTATCAGTGAAATGAAAAACTTATCAGAGAAGGGAAAACTTATCAGTGAAGTGAAAAACTTATCAGTGGAGTGAAAAAGTTATCAATGAAGTTTAAAACTATCAGTAAAGTAAAAAACTTATCAGTGGAGTGAAAAACTTCTCAGTGGAGTGAAAAACTCCTCAGTGGAGTAAAAACTATCAGTGAAGTGAAAAACTTATCAGTGAAGTGAAAAACTTATCGGCGAAGTGAAAAACTTATCAGTAAAGTGGAAAGCTTATCAGTGAAGAAAAAATTTATCAGCGAAGTGAAAAACTTATCAGTAAAGTGGAAAACTTATCAGTGAAGTGAAAAACTTATCAGTGAAGTTTAAAACTTAGCAGTGGCGTGAAAAACTTAGCAGTGAAGTGACAAACTTATCAGTGTAGAGAAAAACTTATCAGTGAAGTGAAAAACTGATCAGTGAAGTGAAAAACCTATCAGTGAAGTGAAAAACCTATCAGTGAAGTGAAAAACTTATCAGTGAAGTGAAAAATTTATCAGTGGAGTGAAAAACTTATCAGTGGAGTGAAAAATTTGTCAGGGAAGTGAAAAACTTATCAGTGTAGTGAAAAACTTATCAGCGAAGTGAAAAACTTATCTGTGTAGTGAAAAACTTATCAGTGAAGTGAAAAATTTATCTGTGTAGTGAAAAACTTATCAGTGAAGTGAAAACCTTATCAGTGAAGTGAAAAACTTATCAGTGAAGAGAAAAACTTATCAGTGGAGTGAAAAAGTTATCAATGAAGTTTAAAACTATCAGTAAAGTAAAAAACTTATTAGTGGAGTGAAAAACTTCTCAGTGGAGTAAAAACTATCAGTGAAGTGAAAAACTTATCAGTGAAGTAAAAAATTTATCAGCAAAGTGAAAAACTTATCAGTAAAGTGGAAAATTTATCAGTGAAGTGAAAAACTTATCAGTGAAGTTTAAAACTTAGCAGTGGAGTGAAAAACTTAGCAGTGAAGTGACAAACTTATCAGTGAAGTGAAAAACTTATCAGTGAAGTGAAAAACTGGTCAGTGAAGTGAAAAACTTATCAGTGAAGTGAAAAACTTATCAGTGGAGTGAAAAACTTATCAGTGGAGTGAAAAATTTGTCAGGGAAGGGAAAAACTTATCAGTGTAGTGAAAAACTTATCAGCGAAGTGAAAAACTTATCAGTGTAGTGAAAAACTTATCAGTGAAGTGAAAAATTTATCTTTGTAGTGAAAAACTTATCAGTGAAGTGAAAACCTTATCAGTGAAGTGAACAACTTATCAGTGAAGAGAAAAAATTATCAGTGGAGTGAAAAACTTATCATCAATGAAGAGGAAAACTTATCAGTGAGGAGAAAATCTTATCAGTGAAGTGAAAAAATTATCAGTGAAGTGAAAAACTTAGCAGTGAAGTGTAAAACTTATCAGTGAAGTGAAAAAGTTTTGGGTATTAAGTGAAATAATACATTCAGTGAGCTCTATAGTGATATAATTAGTCAGCTATCAGGTGCAATATCAGTTGCAGTATCAGGTGCTGCAGCAATGGCTGGAACAGATGCAAAAGCAGGTGCACTAGCATGTTTAGCAGCATCAGCTTGAACAGGTCCGTTGTCAGGTGTAATAGCAGGTGCAGGTGCAGCAGATGCAGCAGCAGATGCAGCAGTAGGTGCTATTGCAACACTTGTAGCTGGTACACAAGCAGGTGCAGGTGCCTCAGCAGTTGCTGCAGCTGAAGTACTAGCTCGTACACCTGTACGTACAGCACCAGGTGTAATAGCAGGTGCAGCAGCAGGTGCAGCAGCAGGTGCAGCAGGTGCAGCAGATGCAGCAGCAGGTGCCGACACGCCCTCTGCTCGCCTTGCGCTCGTCGACCTTTTCCTTCAATTGGACTTCCTCGTCACGCGTCGTCTCTGCTCACTGGCACGTCTCTGCTCCAAAAGGTTCATCTCTGCTCCGTAATTAAGGCATCTCTGCTCCTCAAAGTTCGTCTCTGCTCCTCAAAGTTCGCCTCTGCTCCTCAAAGTTCGCCTCTGCTCCTCAAAGTTCGTCTCTGCTCCTCAAAGTTCGTCTCTGCTCCTCAAAGTTCGCATCTGCTCCTCAAAGTTCGTCTCTGCTCGCTCCTCAAAGTTCGTCTCTGCTCCTCAAAGTTCGCATCTGCTCCTCAAAGTTCGTCTCTGCTCCTCAAAGTTCGTCTCTGCTCCTCAAAGTTCGTCTCTGCTCCTCAAAGTTCGTCTCTGCTTCATCGTAGATTTTTCCTGCCAAAAAATCATTCTAAACAATACAATTACACACACATTTATACATACACTAAGTAAAATGAATGGATCTTATTATCCCTATAGTGACTCACTTTTTCACCCACAGCACAAGCCAAGAAAAGATGAGTCAGGCAGGGCCTATACTTACAAAACTCGCTAAGTGAACGTAAGTACTTACGCTCTATTTTCTTGTCTATGATTGGTGGATTTTGCTTGAAAGGCCGTCAATGATTGGCTGCTGAACTTACGATCTCTTAACTTTTTTTGAAAGTTTAGACCCTGGTCAGGATGACCCTCACGAGGGCTATTTCTGCATCGCTATTTGGACAAGGTCCAGCTGATTTTTATGAGTGTATATATGAAGGATATTCCTCAGACCGCCAGCCATTGGTCGGCCGCCTTTAAACCGTCCGTGACTCGCTGATAATTTTTTTTATTAGTACTTATATTATTAGTTTGCTTATATCGTAAGTTCACAAGGAATTTAAAAGCAAAGAAAACGCCACGAAAATTCACCATATCGATATTGAAAACGTGTTTTTTTATTAAGGTTACGATGATATTTAATGATGATTACGCTTGCTTATATTAGGTATAATTAATTATTTATTATTATTATTAATAGTTTCGTTAAATAAATCAAATAAATTGAATATATTAATTACATTATTCATTATAAAGACCTACCGACATGAACGCAACGCATATCATGCGATTATGCGTTCGTATATACACTTGACGTCATGCGCATGAGTAACATGAGCGCATGATTTTGAATTTTATATGAAATTGAGAAATTTTTAAATATGTACAAATCGTAATTTGGAAGAAGGAAAACCTCTTAACATTATCTAGCCCCCCCTCCCCCCAGATGTGTATAAGAGACAGATATGAAGTGGAGTGAAAAACTTATCGGTGAAGTGAAAAACTTACAAGAGAAGTGAAAAATTTATCAGTGAAGTGAAAAACTTGTCACTGAAGTGAAAAAATTGTCAGTGAAGTTAAAAACTTGTCACTAGCTGAAGCGAAAAACTTATCGGTGAAGTGAAAAACTTATCAGTGGAGTGAAAAACTTATCACTGAAGTGAAAAACTTATCACTGAAGAGAAAAATTTATCAGTTAAGTGAAAACATTATCAGTGAAATGAAAAACTTATCAGAGAAGGGAAAACTTATCAGTGAAGTGAAAAACTTATCAGTGGAGTGAAAAAGTTATCAATGAAGTTTAAAACTATCAGTAAAGTAAAAAACTTATCAGTGGAGTGAAAAACTTCTCAGTGGAGTGAAAAACTCCTCAGTGGAGTAAAAACTATCAGTGAAGTGAAAAACTTATCAGTGAAGTGAAAAACTTATCGGCGAAGTGAAAAACTTATCAGTAAAGTGGAAAGCTTATCAGTGAAGAAAAAANCGGCACACGCGTCCTCTTATCCATAATGCTATTCCTACCAGAGTTGTGGGTTAAGCCTTTACTGCCATGCCGGCACACTTGTGCACGCTATGCTATTCCTAATGAGGTTCGTCCCTAATGCTATTCCTACGGGCCTCATTAAGTAAATAAGAAGGCGTGTCCCCCGCATTAATTACTCACGGGGCGGCGGTGGGGAAAGTTGTTCAGCTTCCCCGTGACGATCTTTAACGATTCTTGACGATCTCTTGCGATCTTAGGAGAGATCTGCAGCGTCAGTACATATCATGGCCGGCCTAGATAGCGCGACGCAGCTGTGACTGTAACTGTTATCCACTGTTAATGTAACTGTCATCCACTGCAACTGTAACTGTCATCCACTGTAACTGTAACTGTCATCCATTTTAACTGTAATTGTCATCCACTGCAACTGTAACTGTCATCCATTGTAACTGTAACTGTAACTGTCATCCATTGCAACTGTAACTGTCATCCACTGTAACTGTAACTGTAACTGTAACTGTAACTGTAACTGTAATTGTAACTGTGAGTGTATCTGTAGCTGTAACTGTAACTGTCATCCACTGTAACTGGCATCCAAAGTAACTGCCATCCACTGTAAGTGTAACTGTTATCCAATGTATATGTAACTGTAATGGTAACTGAAGCTGAAACTGTCATCCGCTGCAACTGCAACAAAACGAACAGATGACGATATATTTCCCTCATTAAAATATTAGTTCAACAAACAATTATCCTTAAAATATTAACTATTCTTACCTTCTCTCCACCCCTCTCTCTATGCTCTAGTTGGGGGGACAGGGGGGGAGGAGGGTAGGAGGGGGGAGAGGGGGGGGGCGGAGGAAGATCTCTTAGAGGTAATTAAAGAGGGCGTCTACCTCCTGGCGGGAGGTGGTGCTGTCACCACACTGTGGTGCTGTCACCACACTGTGGTGCTGTCACCACACTGTGGTGCTGTCACCACACTGTGGTGCAGTCACCACATTCCAGGAAATTCTCATATTCAACGTTTAAACAACTATTGAACGGACGTTGCAATAACGCCAAACAAACCTTACAACAACCGTTGAAGAAACGCTGGAAAAAACTTTGAACTAAAACGTTGAAACATTTTAAGAAACGTTAAAAAACGTTGAAGCTAAATTTTTGAAACTTTTCAACGCACATCAGAGTTGAATTTTGGCGTCAAGGAGCGTTTTCTTATTAACGCTCCAAATTAAGTTGTGAGTTGAAACGCAATGAGTGGTGTTAATTTAATTAATTATTAAGCGGTAAGATAGAATAACTGAATAATGATTCTAAATATATAATTGACCCATGGTAATCATGTGTATCATTTAAGCTTAGAAAAATATGAATAACAGACATGTATAAAAAGATGCATTACAAAAGTACTCTTCGACAGCAAACGCATGCTGCTCACTTGTCCAATGCATAGTGGCAACTGACTAGTCGGGACACAAAAACTTCATGACCTTGTCTTTTATATGAAATACATAATATATAAATAATATATAATTCATATATACATATGAATTTTGATAAATATCTGGCTGCTTGCCGCGAATTACAAAATATGAAGTTTTCGTGAATCATTCTGTACCATAACATTAAACTTACACTAGATTGAATTTAAACCTATCATATTATTTTAGCAAATCAATGTTCAAGAAACGAACAAAATGATGCAATGGTGGAAAATTTTCTACACAGGGAATAAAAAACGATTGTAAAAGACTCAAGATAAATCATATGAATGTCAAATGCAGAAAAGTGAAAGTCTAAAAAAACACGTCATAAGGAAGAATGAATGGCAAATTAATAAAAAATATGAACGAATTGAAAATAAAAAAATGTATAGAGAGATACATTATATAAAATGTACCATAAAAGTTGATAAAAATAGTGAAATTAGAAGATGAATAAACAACAATCAGAGAGAAAAATCTAACTCAGATGAATTAAAACAAGGAATACACAGGGACGGTGATGTGTGGCCTCCTGTGTGGTCTCATCAGCCCCACACATTACACACCACATACACAACACACACGACATTCACGCGTGAATGAAAGCATTCATCCTACGAATTCATTTTGAATTTAATTGATCAGAAGTGGGCGCTGACATTGCGCGGTAACGGGCGCCATGCAGAGGGGCGACGCGTAGGGACGGGTGCCATGGACGGGCGCAAGAGGGCGATACAGAAACGGGCGCCAGATGGGCGACACATGGATGTGCGCAAGAGGGCGACATAGATACGGGCGCCAATTAAGGAGCGATACAGAAATGGACGCCAGGGGGCGACATAGATACGGGCGTCAAGGAGCGATACAGAAATGGACGCCAGGGGGCGACATAGATACGGGCGTCAAGGAGCGATACAGAAATGGACGCCAGGGGGCGACATAGATACGGGCGTCAAGGAGCGATACAGAAATGGACGCCAGGGGGCGACATAGATACGGGCGTCAAGGAGCGATACAGAAATGGACGCCAGGGGGCGACATAGATACGGGCGTCAAGGAGCGATACAGAAATGGACGCCAGGGGGCGACATAGATACGGGCGTCAAGGAGCGATACAGAAATGGACGCCAGGGGGCGACATAGATACGGGCGTCAAGGAGCGATACAGAAATGGACGCCAAGGGGCGACACAGGGACAGAAGCCAGGGGACGCAATGGGACGGGCAATAGGGTGCGGCACGCATGGGCGAGCGGTGGGCGACCCTCAGAGACAGGCGTGGGCGGTGGGCGACACGCAGAGACAGGGGTGGGCGGTGGGCGACACGCAGAGACAGGGGCGGGCGGTGGGCGACACGCAGAGACAGGGGCGGGCGGTGGGCGGCACGCAGAGACAAGGGTAGGCGGTGGGCGACACGCAGAGACAGGGGTGGGCGGCACGCAGAGACAGGGGTGGGCGGTGGGCGATGCGCAGAGACAGGGGTGGGCGACACGTACAGACAGGGGCGGACGGTGGGCGACGCGCAGAGACAGGGGTGGGCGACACGTATAGACAGGGGCGGGCGGTGGGCGACGCGCAGAGACAGAGATGGGCGGTGGGCGACACGCAGAGACAGGCGTGGGCGGTGGGCGACACGCAGAGACAGGCGTGGGCGGTCGGCGACACGCAGAGACGGGGGTGGGCGGTGGGATTCAGACTTGGGCGGTGGGCGACAAGCCTGGACGGGCGTGGGCGGTGGGCGACACGCAGAGACAGGCGTGGGCGGTGGGCGACAGCGCCCATTACTCACGAGGGGCGTGCGGCCGGGGCTTTAATTTCGCTTTTCAGTCGCCGAAGAAAAGCGATTTGTTGCCGGGCCGTGTGTGGTGACAGCTTAATTACTGGCAACAGTGGTGACAGGAGGTGTGGTGACAGGAGGTGTGGTGACAGGAGGTGTGGTGACAGGAGGTGTGGTGACAGGAGGTGTGGTGACAGGAGGTGTGGTGACAGGAGGTGTGGTGACAGGAGGTGTGGTGACAGGAGGTGTGGTGACAGGAGGTGTGGTGACAGGAGGTGTGGTGACAGGAGGTGTGGTGACAGGAGGTGTGGTGACAGGAGGTGTGGTGACAGGAGGTGTGGTGACAGGAGGTGTGGTGACAGGAGGTGTGGTGACAGGAGGTGTGGTGACAGGAGGTGTGGTGACAGGAGGTGTGGTGACAGGAGGTGTGGTGACAGGAGGTGTGGTGACAGGAGGTGTGGTGACAGGAGGTGTGGTGACAGGAGGTGTGGTGACAGGAGGTGTGGTGACAGGAGGTGTGGTGACAGGAGGTGTGGTGACAGGAGGTGTGGTGACAGGAGGTGTGGTGACAGGAGGTGTGGTGACAGGAGGTGTGGTGACAGGAGGTGTGGTGACAGGAGGTGTGGTGACAGGAGGTGTGGTGACAGGAGGTGTGGTGACAGGAGGTGTGGTGACAGGAGGTGTGGTGACAGGAGGTGTGGTGACAGGAGGTGTGGTGACAGGAGGTGTGGTGACAGGAGGTGTGGTGACAGGAGGTGTGGTGACAGGAGGTGTGGTGACAGGAGGTGTGTGGTGACAGGAGGTGTGGTGACAGGAGGTGTGGTGACAGGAGGTGTGGTGACAGGAGGTGTGGTGACAGGAGTTGTGTGGTGACAGGAGGTGTGGTGACAGGAGGTGTGGTGACAGGAGGTGTGGTGACAGGAGGAGTGATGACATCAGAATCAATCCTTATCTCATTATTAATATTTCACCCCATCTTTTTATTTATATTTTGCATCCTATATTCCTTCTTTTCCATTAATCCTACTCGTACTCCTGCGAGGTCCAGTCGGAATCCTACTCCTCACAAAGGACCCTCTAGGAGGCATCCTACTCACACAACAACAACAACAAATCAACGACGGCAACAAAAAACAGCAGCACAAGGAGTTCTCAACAGGATGCCGTTTGTTGCCGCGTCAACAGCGGCGGAAGATGAGAATTTTTTTCCTTTTTGTTGAATAAAAACAACAGCAGAGCTGGGCAGCGGCCGTTAGTTATGGTTGTTGTTGTATATATAGTTACAGAGTTTTAATTAGATCTAGTAAGGTAATTATTCTAATTTGTTGATATTACACTTTGTATACGAGGTTATTTATAGTTACATTATGGTCCAGACATTTCCTTTATGTTTTGATCTTCGTTGTTATGTTCGTGACAATGAAAGGTTTAAAAATTAAATATCAAACACTGAATAATCAGTAGCTCCCATTTTAATTAATATTTTAATGCTACAATTATTAATTTCTTGGATGTTCATAAATGTTGGTTAATACTATATATTTTAATTAATGTTCGCAGCATGTTTTCTTCGACGGCAGGACTATAGCAGGTACAATGAACAATGTACTGTATTTCTCGGATGTATTTTTTAAACTTGATCAGGAGACAATAGAATATCATACTTTACCTTGTAGGATTTCATATATTATCCATTAAGTTATCCTATTTCACCCTTCAAGTTATCCTACTGTACCATGCAAGATATCCTACTATATCCTGCAGGATATCCTATTATAACCTGAAAAGCGATTTGTTGCGATTACTACCGAATCCTGTAAGTTATTCTATTTTACCCGTTTAAGATATCCTACTTTACCCTGCAGGGTATCCTAGGGTGCACTGTAGGGTATCTTAGTGTACAGTGTATGATTTTTTATGAGTTCGGACAGAGGCATCCTTAATTAGGATACTTTTCTTTGATTGGGAGACCGATATCAGTGCGTGAGACATCTTTCTTTAGGACAGGAGGTGTGAAAGGGGAAGGGAAGGAGACGGAATGGAGTAACTTATGAATTCAAGGCACTGGAAAAAGGGAGGAGAAAGTTTATGGAGGGGAAATTTAGTGGCAGAAGCAAGAGAAAAAGAATACGGAGGTAAGGCGAGTATAAGGGGAAGAACAAGATAAAGGGGAAGCCTGGGGAAAGTAAGAGGGGAGGAATGGGTGTGAGGGGGAG
>NW_025940258.1:0-357 GCF_000764305.2 Hyalella azteca
GTAACGTGATGCAAGTTGGCGGCACTGCAGTTGGGGAAAGCAGTCTAGCGTTAACCATGATATGGTGAGCATCTTGCGAGCGTGTGCTATTAACACTGCTATTGGGATTTACTCATTAGTCATTAATGATAATAAAACCTTTTTAAAACTTATCAATGCAACGTTATTGCAATTAACCTAACTGAACTACGGAACTAGTATGGGTTACCCCAGGCCCCAGGGTTAGATACAGTAGGGTAAACGCGGTATATTCCGACACATTAAGGACACATCGAGAAATGAAAAACTATAAAAAAAACCGTACGTGTTACGTAAGTTCTGTTGCCTTCACATGACTCTCAAAACACTTCACTACGC
>NW_025940259.1:0-468 GCF_000764305.2 Hyalella azteca
CTTATATAAGCTAGCTAACACATGTAATTGTATAATGTAATTAATATATAACAAATAGTTAGTTAATGACTACTTCTAGCCTTATAAGAATTAGCTAAGCTGCTAGCTATGTACACTGTATCGCAATACTTGATGCCTCTGCACCAAAAATGTACAATTGAGGAACCATTGAGGAACCAGGAACCATTGAGGTTCCTGGTTCCTGCTACACAGGACAGTATCACCTGTGGTCAGTAACCTTCTGTGGAACCTTTCTTCTAGACCAGTGAGTACCTGGGGTGTTGTTGTGAGGGGTAGTGCTTGGGTGTGCCTGCGGTGTCTATAAGAGTGATGCAACTACACTGCCTTAGTGCTATACATCAGGGTGATCCATGGACCAGGTAAAGTGTTCTTACTGTGCTAGTCTACTGTTGAGAAATCACTGCAATTTCTTACTGTTCTCTCCTTTCCAGGACCTTTATTTATCTC
>NW_025940260.1:0-13231 GCF_000764305.2 Hyalella azteca
TATGACAACATCACTTGTCACGTTGATATGACAACATCACTTGTCACGTTGATATGACAACATCACTTGACACGTTGATATGACAACATCACTTGACACGTTGATATGACAACATCGCTTGTCACGTTGGTCTCGTTGACACAACCGCGTTTCCTCTCACTGCCAAACCCTGCAACTTCCAAACATTTTTAGATAAATTTCACTGAACCAATAGGATATATCCAACCTGTCACGTATGACATGTATTTAATAGAATTGTCATTAAAATTCCTGTGATTTTGAGAAGATTTCAATGCTCTTTTCAATAGTAATGTCTGCTGTTGTAGCATGTGAGTTTTTCAGTGAGTTACACCTAAATTGATATAAATGATTAAATGCGTCTGATCGACATTTTGTTCTTTATTCGAAGTATGCAAATTATTTGTGTTTTCATCTTTAATTTACTTCTCGAATTTTTGTCTAAATTCGAGTTTTGTGATGATCCTATGTCAAACAATGATATACCATTATTTTAGGTAAAGCATGTAGTAATAGTATCATGGACGACAATAAGTTCAGTAAATATAATAAGACTTAAAAAAAGCTAAAAAATAATAAAAATAACTTTTTGAAATGCTCCTCATTGGGGACGATAAAGCAGATACCAAATTTATCCACGCACCACGTTATATTTTGATTAATAGAATATCCGCAGCACGTTTTATTTTGATTAATTTTTCTAAAAATTAACGATGTTTCAGGACGATCGGTCATTTATTTTAGAAGATAATTTTTACGGTAGAAGCTCTCCTGAATGACGATAGCTCAATAGGGTAAGGTTGAATATTATTATCCAGAAGGCAGGATAATTCATTTGAGTTCATGGACGATACAGTACATGCAGTGAATAATTCATTGTAGTTAACGTACAAGAATCTGTATCACATGTAGAGAGGAGCTTCAAACTTCTTAATACGTGTGCAAGACTTACGCCAGTGTTGTTACATGCAGTTGAACTGGTGAAATGAACTTTACTCTTCATTCAAAGTTGTTCAGCTAGTAGAGCCCATCGCATTTTTCAAAAGTTTTAAGATTTTTTTTAATCCACGAATAAATCATAATTCATTTTTCGTGTCAATTATTAAGAACGGTCCTAGATTTTCCCTGCAGTTGCCCCAGCGCAGTTGGCCGATGGCTCCAAAACTTGCTGTGATCGAGTACAACTTGGAGGTCGGACAGGCGCCGCGTTTCGCCAGTTAGCAACGCGTGTCATCTTCTTCTAACCGTTAATGTTCATCAGTTAGTTGTATTCATTTCCCTGAATGCGTTAGTATCCCGAGAATCTCGTAGATTTACTGTCGATTGAAGTTAAATCGATTGATAGTTCAATAGATTGAACAGTTTCATCGTCGCCTTCAAGTTCATCGCCAGGCGGGAGTGTGGAACTCGGCGCAGGGCTGCACAGAATAGCAGAGCAGGGCTACACTACCTTCGCTGTGGTGCGCTGATTCGCTCCTTGGGTGCATGCGAAATTTTATCAATTGTTATTCAATTTAACTGAAGCTTGGCGTCGCTAAGGTTTAAGGTGACCATCTGAAGGGAAATTAGTACTAGACAGACAATCAACGTCCAACTCGAGGAAGACATGCGCATGAAACGCGCCTGATCAGCCGAAGATGATCACCGCACTTCAGCGCATGCATTCACCCCGAACCTCGTAGTGCCCAGCTGAGAGCAGCTCCAGCTCAAGGGAACATATTTTGCGGTGAATGCGGCTAAGACTTTCGCGATATAAACTTCTATCGTTCCTTGCACTTCATGATAATTTCTAAGAACCAATTTTTGAGTGTGAGAAACATTTTTCATGATGTTTATTTACAAAAGCTTTCAAATAATCATCAGGTAATGCTGTCCATGACCTAGTGTCCAATTAGCTTTTAAAAGATATTCATTACAAGTACGGTTTCTCATTGACCCGTTAGGGCTCCAAAATATTATACATAATTGATATTGCTTAAATATAATACCTGTGTAAAGATGATTGTGTTTCATATAACAATATACTGAACACGCAATTGATGAAACTAAATTCAGCACCAACTAAACTATTCTAGCTACTTCGATATAGACGCAATAACTGTGACATATATAAAAAATTGGATTAATTAATGTTCTTACTGCGAACCTACATCACCAATCATAGTTATTGATATAGCTTTATTATTGAAATTTGGAGCATGTAGCAAGCTTTCTTAGATAAATTTGCTCATTCTAGATTCATGTCAGAATTCGATCAAACTCATGTAAAGAAATTGCAGTGCCACGATTCAGATTAGATAAAAATAACGGAAGTTATAGTACGAAGATCGCATCTTGCCAGCAATTGATCCAATAACGTTCCAGAGTTCCAATAACGATCCTATAGTCGCAATGATCGAAAATTTTTACCTGTATAATACGAGTTTTTTACCTAAAAATACGTTAGAGGTTCGTAGGTGCTTATATTCACTTATTATAAGTAGAGCATGCTTGAGCGTCTGAAACTTGGTGGACATTTAAGGAAACTTCCCAGAGTGTCTCACCTATTTTGCTATTTCTATAATTACGAATGGGAAGCGCTGGCTCAGCCGCAGCCTCCTGAGTCCTGACTGAGCCACGCGTGCAGCCCTCACAAGAAAGTAGTCTCCCTTGCAATCGAGACTTTTTTGTCTCGTTTTTTTCTGTTTTCACAGATTTCGAGGATGGGCTATAGGAAAATCATTTCAAAAAACAATTTCCATGCTATTACATCTACCAATGAATTCATTTCCAAAATGCTTCATTCTTCATTGCTTGTAGCTGTATTTCTAACTTCTAGGTTTATTTCTTGTGAAAAACATTTAATAGGATTCCGATACGCGACTCTCGCATAAGTCCTTTAATCGTTGATTTTGTTTTCATTGCTATAAAACTCAGTGTGTTGTCAGGAAATGACATGAAATAAATTTTAATTGCAGCGTCTTAACTTGAAACCTATCATGCTGCTCTCATTTTGAAAATCCATATCGATGCTTGAGAAAAAATTCAATTGTAATAATAATTAATTGCAGTTTAAAATCGTATGAGTTGATAACACTCAGTAAGTTTAACATAATTGATTATTCCAATAAAATATTCTGATTTCTGATGTATTCAGTAGAAATTTATATATTTGAGACAGACCACGTTGAGAATAAGAATTTGAAGGAAAATAGTTAATTATATATTATGGGAGGGAGGTTAAGAAGAAAGATATATTTAGTATGGAAGAAACCGCGCACTAGCAGTCCTCACGGACCTTCGATAAAGCTGCTTCGATTAAGTAGATGGTAATTATTATATAACTTTTCCTTCAATATATGTCATGAATTAAATTTGTAATTTTGATAATTATTCGTATTAATTGCAAAGTTTTAGCAATCGTTTGAAAACTGCATACAAGCCTTAAAAACACGATAAAATTTGGGCTTTCAAAGTTTTTCTGCGCGAAATAATGGAATTAACTTTATTTGAAGCGAAGCGTGTACCAATAAATGGAATCAATCAATGAATCTTTGACTACTCGGCCGCATCGAAAACTTTGAGTTTAGGTCTAACTTTTTGAAGTGCCCAGTAATTGGGGACGAAAGTGCTATTTTGGTAAATATTGTGACCTGCTGCAAATGGAATCTCAACTAAATAAGAAATGTGCAACCGACATGGCCTCGTGTAAAATCACAAAATTGGTGCGGACAATTACTGCCGGGCACTTATGTCCAACAGCTTCTTCTGAGCGCAAACTCGAAATATGCCAATTCTTAAAGCTATTCAAGGGTAAAATAACGCTATTTATTCACTTTTGACTTTAAATACAGAAATTGTCTAGATGAAATCGACGGAATTTGGAACAATTAATTCCCATATAGATTCAGTCCGATTCTTCAATTACTTCAGTTACCCTATCAAATAACTTTTTTTTTGCTTATTAATAAATGCCTGGAAGACCGAAATAACTCAATTCACGTGACAAAAATAGCGTGTGAATATTTTATAAATCGACAATTTTACATCAAAATGGGAGAAACTATGGAATTTCCGTTATTCGACGTGAAATTTCTTATCTCACAAGACTTATAAAGTACGAGACACTCATCCCCTTGAAACTTCTGAAATATTTAAGATATTTGAAAAAATTAATATGTATCGGTAAATAAGATGGCAAAAACTGTAAAGTTGAGAATTCAATGTCGGAAGACACCGGTTGGAAATCTTCGACAGGAGAGAAGGACCGAGCCTTAGGCCAGTCGTTACGAAGCAATCCTCCCGTGAGCAACCCATGTCTAGGCATTGTTGACCGTAGCCATTGCGTCCTCACCTACTTTGTTTCGAGTCCACTAATCCTGCCTTTATTGGTGATCGTCTCGTACAATCTGGTGTTGAGTCAAGTTTTGGTTCCAACTTGCCTCTCCACGCGACTAATTTACATAGTCGAAGTTTGGTTTGACTTTGGTGATGTTGATAAGAAACGCACTCATGCATATGATCGAAGATTCAAGATCACAATTCCTGCCAAATTGGTAAGCAAAATCACTCCAGATCGAACATTTGACCAACATTTCTAGCAACAATGCTGCAAATATTCTCTTTATTAGCCATTATATATAGTTTATATTTATATATACATTCCTTCTGAGGCTTTGAGCTTGGGAAGCGACGTGGCCTAAGTGGCCGGCATCAATGCAGTGGATGAAGGTCTAAGTGGCAGTGCTGCCCACGGAAAGAATTTGCAGTCAAGTGTTGAGTTGCGACTTGCCAGCCTTCGCCACGTACTAGGGACGCACAACCTTGTGCCGAGGGTAAATTTTGTTTAGTTTACGCTGTGACATTCATTTTCTGTGAGAGTTATTAGGAGGATTCACAAAAAACTTCCATGTACAAGCTGAAATATTTTTAATGATGCATGTAATGCATTGGGTACGTTTAGACCGTTTATATTAGAAACTAATTAGAACTTTAAACATATCTTTAAAACATGGAAAATTAAAAAAAATAGAGAAATATACAAAAATCCATAATTGAAATATATGCAACTGAAAATTGCAGCGTGAACCTCGAGGCCTCGTTCAACGCACCCAACTATTACCTTTTTCTTCGGTTTTCTGATAATCATTTAAAATGTCAGTAATTTTTCACTTCACCTCGCTCGAAATTGAAATTCGAGCCGACTTATCATCAATAATATATAAGGCGATGTTATTGTTTGTTAGATGAGAAATAAAATGCAAGATCCGTATATAATTCCGATATCCATCAAATATTATTGGAATTAATACTGATTTTTTACTAAAAATCACACTATCAAATTTTCATTCCTTTCCACATGAAAGTGGTGTTGAAAATAAAAATTTGTCGGATAAAAAGGAACTCTCCGGCGAGTTAATACCAACAAAATTGTACTTTTTACACCAACGAAATTCTTGAAGATTAAATGAAGCAAAAGCTTTTGCTCGTCAACATGTACCTCTAGGAGGTAAATTTCTGCCTGGCGTTGATATAAAATTAAGATTAAGGTGCTTTCGACGTGTAAAGCAATGAGACCTAAGGTTTACTCTGGCTTTCTTGAAGGTTGAAATAGGGCAGATTCTGTCCTATTTCAACGCATTTATGTTACTCGCCGGATATCTACATTATATAGATATTCTTTGTGTAGATATTTATTTATTCAAAATAACATTAACGTGAAAGAACGAACGAAATGAAGTTTGATAGCAGCAATTTTCGTGCGAACAGGCACAAACGTGTAAGGTAATAGATATGTAGTGATATTTGCTGGGGATTATATAATAATAGTTTAGTTAGGGATTCTATTATTACATAATACGTCGATTTCATACGTATTGCTCAGTAGTTGTGGATATGTTGCTACAGTATTTTTAGTAGAGAGGTGAAAGCCTTTGAACGCCTGGTCTTATTTTTGATCCCTATAATCGCCGTAACGGCGATTGGGTATGTGAGTTAGTTTAGTACGCAATAAACGGCAGAGTGCCATGACCATTGTCTGTCCTATCTTGAAAATATAGGGGCCACGTGGTCTGTTGTGACTCTGTTATCGAGTTTCCAACAGCAGACGTACTTCAAAATACGCTGTTCAAATTTATCACATACTAAATTTCCTTAAAGATTGTATTTCAGCGGCGCACAATTTACAAAGTACAGGCTTTCTCGCGCGCAACGCCTCAAAATTAAACTCGCACCAAAGTATTGCAAATCACGGCCAAGAGTTCAGCGCAGCTGTTAAGTCAATGAAGGAATTTCCTAAAGTGAGTAATTTTATATTCATAAATGTTAATTAAGAGTCTGGAGGTGGCGGGAAGGTTGAGGGCAACCCACGCAGTCATCAACGTGTAATGGCAGGCTTCTTGCATTCTAATTTAGAGCTTTTCAACTTTTTACGAAAATTTTATTCCGTGTTATGCCACGAGATATTCCCCACCTGCGAATGCCATGGATATTGTACGCATATTTCCATGAATATCGTACTGATATTCACATGGATTTCATAGTCATATCAACATGACAATCATTATTATATGTCCATACAATCATTATCGCTAGTCCTAGAGTGTGACTAGTGAACCAAGTCACACTAGTACTATAATGTGACTAGTCAACCTAGTCACACTTGTCCTAGAGTATGACTGGTCAACCTAGTCACACTAGTCCTAGAGTGCGACTAGTCAACCTAGTCACACTAGTCCTAGAGTATGACTGGTCAACCTAGTCACACTAGTCCTAGAGTGCGACTAGTCAACCTAGTCACACTAGTCCTAGAGTGCGACTAGTCAACCTGGTCACACTAGTCCTAGAGTGCGACCTGTCTCTTATACACATCTAGATGTGTATAAGAGACAGCGTCGACAGCCTCCAGANCCTGGCCTCTGCAACACTCAAAGAAGTCAATGGAACGCATTGTCCAAATATTGCCCACTTTGTACCTGGATACCTAGATTTCGAGGATAGGCTATAGGAAAATCATCTCAGCTAACAAATTTCAGCCTATTACATCTCCCAATAAGTTCACTTCCAAAATGCTTTATTCTTCACTGCTTGTTTGTGTGTTTCTAACTTCTAGCTTGATTTATTGTGAAAAACATATAATCGGATTCCGATACGCGACTCTCGCATAAGTCCTTTAATCGTTGATTTTGTTTTCATTGTTATAAAACTCTGTGTGTGTTGTCAGGAAATGACAAGAAAAAATGTAAATTGCAGCGTCTTAACTTGAAACCTATCATGTTGCTCTCATTTTGAAAATTCATATCGATGTTTGAGAAAGAATTCGATTGTAATAATAATTGTTATGAGTTGATGACACACATAGCAAGTTTAAGATAATGGAATATGCCGATAAAATATTCTAATTTCTGATATATTCAGTAGAAATTTGCGTATTTGAGACAGACCACCATTAAGAATAAGAGATTGTTTCTAATTGTTAAATTTTATATTATGGGAGGGAAGGTAATAAGAAACCGATAGTAAGTATGGAAGCAACCGCGCACTATCAGCCCTCATGGAACTTCGATAAGGCTGCAACGATTAAGTAGAATAGAAGAGTCGGCTTTGAAGAAATAGGCCCATGGCCTGTTGCCGATTCTTGAACTTTTCGTGACTTCATTCGCAAGGAAACCGTCCTTTGGAACCCGATCATTCCATAACTGACGATTGATTGAGATAGCTGTTGGACTTATTGCCTGGTCCGTAATATGCTAGACATTTTAAGACTGAACATTTGCTCCTGCATAGCTTCGTCTAGTCTGTTCTTGAAGATGTTCATACTCGGAGCGTCAACGATGCTATCAGGGAGGCTGTTCCACATGTCGGTGACTCGAAGCGAGAAGAAATGTTGTCGCATGGATGTGTTCCAACGCTGTATTTTTAGTTTATAGCCGTGGCCACTGGTGTTGGTTCTTGTTTCAGTTTCTAGTAATCCTTCTGGGACCTAGTATAAGTCATGAGTATACTTGTATGCTTCAATGAGGTCCCCACGCAGACGTCGATACCTGAGGCATGAAGCTTCATAATCTTTAATCTTTCCTCATAGGACTTGCCTTTCAAGCCCGGAACTATCCTTGTTAGATGGTAAATATTATATAATTATTCCTTAAATAGATGTCATGAATTAAATTTGTAATTTTGATGATCATTCGTATTAATTGCAAAGTTTTAGCAATCGTTTGAAAACTGCATACAAGCCTTGAAAATACGATAAAATTTGGGCTTTCAAATTTTTTCTGCGCGAAATAATGGAATAAACTATATTTGAAGTGAAGCGTGTGCCAATAAATGGAATCAATCAATGAATCTTTGACTACTCGGCCGCATCGAAAGCCTTAAGTTTAGGTCTAACTTTTTGAAGTGCCCAGTAATTGAGGACGGAAGTGCTACTCTGGATAACATTACGGCCTGCGGCAAATGGAATCTCAACTAATTAAGAAATTTACAACCGACATGGCCTCGTGTAAAATTACAAAATTGGTGCGTGTAATTATTGCCGGGCACTTATGTCCAACAGCTTCTCCTGAGCGCAAACTCGAAATACGCAAATTCTTTTAGCTATTCGAGGGTAAAATAACGCAATTTATTCATTTTTGACTTCAAATACAGAAATTATCTAGGTAAAATTGACGGAATTTGGAACAATTGATTTCGGTATAGTTTCAATCCTATTGTACAATTATTTGAGTTACCCTATTAAAATATTCTTTCTTGCTGATTCATTTATACATAAATGACCGAAATAACTCAATTCTCGGTACAAAAATAGCGTGTGAATATTTTTCATATTGACAGCGTTTAATAAAAACTGGAAGAAACTATGACATTTGCGTAATTTCACGTAAAATTTCATACCTCACATGAATTATATAGTATGAGACATACGCCCCTTGAAACCACTGCGGATGTATTGGAAATTAAAAAAAAAAAATTTCGAGTAAAGTGTTTATAGCTGTAAGGTTGTGAATTCGATGACGGAAAGAATCGGTTGGAAATCTTCGACAGGAGAGATGGACCGAGCCTTAGGCCAGTCGTTACGAAGCAATCCTCCCGTGAGCAACCCATGTCTAGGCATTGTTGACCTAGCCATTGCGTCCTCACCTACTTTGTTTCGAGTCCACTAATCCTGCCTTTATTGGTGATCGTCTCGTACAATCTGGTGTTGAGTGAAGTTTTGGTTCCAACTTGCCTCTCCACGCGACTAATTTACATAGTAGAAGTTTGGTTTGACTTTGGCGATGTTGATAAGAAACACACTCATGCATATGATCGAAGATTCAAGATCACAATTCCTGCCAAATTGGTAAGCAAAATCACTCCAGATCGAACATTTGACCAACATTTCTAGCAACAATGCTGCAAATATTCTTTTTATTAGACATCATATATAGTTTATATTTATATATACATTCCTTCTGAGGCTCTGAGCTTGGGAAGCGTCGTGGCCTAGGTGGCCGGCATCAATGCAGTGGATGAAGGTCTAAGTGACCGGCATCAATGAAGTGGATGAAGGTCTAAGTGGCCGGCATCAATGATCTATCATTTAATTCATAAGCTAATAAACCCTCTAGCGTGCTGCCCACGGAAAGAATTTGCAGTCAAGTGTTGAGTTGCGACTTGCCAGCCTTCGCCACGTACTAGGGACGAACAACCTTGTGCCGCGGGTAAATTTTGTTTAGTTTACGCTGTGACATTCATTTTCTGTGAGAGTTATTAGGAGGATTGACAAAAAACTTCAGTGTACAAGCTGAAATATTTTTAACGATGCATGTAATACATTGGGTACGTTTAGAATGTTTATATTAGAAACTAATTAGAACTTTAAAACTTATCTTTAAGATATGGAAAATAAAAAAATCGAGAAATATACAAAAACCCGTGACTGAAATATATGCAACTGAAAATTGCAGCGTGAACCTCGAGGCCTCGTTCAACGCACCCAACTATTACCTTTTTCTTCGGTTTTCTGATAATCATTTAATATGTCAGTAATTTTTCACTTCATCTCGCTACAAAATTTAAATTCGAGTCGACTTATCAATAAAATGTGAGGTGATGTTATTGTTTGTTAGATGAGAAATAAAATACAAGATCCATATATAATTCAGATATCCATCAAATATTGTTGGAATTATTACTGCTTGAAAAAGCCACACTAACAAATAAAATTGTCATTATTTTCCACAATAAGTGTTGTTGAAAATCAAAATTCATTAACTAAAGAAGATCATTTTGACGATTAATTACTCACAAAAATGTACATTTATCACGAACAATAGTCTTGACGGTTGAAATGAATCAGAATCTGTCCTATTCGAATATGATGAATTAATAGGTGAACTATGGCTAGCGTAGTTTCAAAGGTTGAAATTGGGCAAAAGTTGTCCTATTACAACGTATTCGTAGATAAAACGTAAGGTTTACTATGGCGTTCTTGAAGGTTGAAATAGGGCAGAGGCTGTCCTATTGCAACGTATACGTAGTTAACACGTGAGGTTACTGTGGCGTTCTTGAAGGTTTGGTTAAGGATCAATTTGTTTAGGATAATAAACTTTAGGATAAAAAAAAGATAATAGTTTAGTTAGGGATCAATATGTTTCATGATACGTCAAGAATGCACCCAATGTTCAGTAGTTATGGATATGTAACGATTGTGTTATGATATAGAAATTAAATGAAAATGAGAAAGTAAAATAGCTTTTGAACCTAAAAATTGCCGTAAAGGCAATTGGATATGTGAGAGAAAGAAGTACGTAAAACCCGGGAGTACCTTGCGACATTCGTATGCCTCGTCATGATGTATAAGCCACGTGGTCTGTTGTGACTCTGTTATCGAGTTTCCAATAGCCGACGTACTTCAGAATACGCTGTTCAAATTTATCAAATTGTAAATTATCAGTTAGTCATATCCACATGGATATTCATCCATGTATTCACATTGATATCTCCTCCTACAGTGTGACAAGTTAACCTAGTCACAATAGTCCTAGTGTGTACTTACTAGGCAAATTTCAGGTGCTTGCATCATTATACAAATGTATAATACTTGCATCATTATACATACCGTGTACCTGCATCATTATACAAATGTTTGTAAACATACTCAGTGTTGCAATAGATGTTCGTGTGTTGGATTGGGTTTGGATTCCAACTTGCCTTCCCACGCGATTAATTTATATAACGAAAATTTGTTATGACTTTTGAAATGAAAACAAGTGCGCACGTCAACCAAGATCTGAGATACAAATTCATGCTGATTAAATTCCATTAACAATTTAACTGAAATTCATTGGTATGACATCATATACATATTACGTTGATCCTATATTATCACCATACTATAATTCTTTTTATTACTAAAATATATATTATATTGTCCGCGCGTTGCACCAATCACCGCCGGGCTCTTATGCTCGCAAGCTTCTCCCGAGCGCACGGCAGAGAAAACTCGATATATGCAAATTCCTAAAACAATATATATGCAAATCCAGTAAATTCATCTGCAAAATGCTCCATTCATCACTGCTCCTTATTATGTTTTTAATTCTAAGTTTCTTTCTTGCAAAAAACATGTTGTAGAATTCCGATCCGAGACTCTCGCATAAGACATTTATTTGTGGATACTGTTTCATTGCTATAAAACTCCCTTTGTGTTGGCAGAAAATGACATGAAAAAAATGTAAATTGCAGCGTCTTAACCTGAAACCTAGTATGTTGCTCTCATTTTGAAAATCCATATCGAAGTTTGAGAGCGGATTTGATTGTTATAATAATTTATTGCACGTTAAAATAGTATTGTTGGAGACATGCACAGCAAGTTGAAGATATTTGAGTGTGCCAAAAAAAATGATGATTTCGAATATATTCAGTGTAAATATATGTATTGGTTATTGCTTTGAAATAATATTAGAAAAAAAATTAAGGTGAATGACGATGGTATATCGTAGGGAGCTATTTAAAATGCCTCTAAACATTACCGTGCGAAGGCTGCGTTCATGGTCCTTTCGCGAAGCCTTCTTGACGAATGAAAACTTTAATATTGTATAATTATTATTAAGATATATGGACAACCTACTCTAAGGCGCTGATTCGCTCCTTGGGTGCAAGTGAAATTTTTTCAATTCTTATACAAGCTAACTGAAGTTTGGCATCGCTAAGGTTTAAGTGATTTAGAAGACAACTGGAACTAGACAGACAATCAACGTCCAACTCGAGGAAGACATGCGCATGAAACGCGCCTGATCAGCCGAAGATGATCACCGCACTACAGCGCATGCACTCACCCCGAACCTTGTAGTGCCCAGCTGAGAGCAACTCAAGCTCAATTGAACATTTTTGGGGGAAATACGGCTAAGAATTTTTAGATATACACGATTATAATTCGTTGCATTTTCGATAATGGCTATGAACCATTTCAAGAGTCTGGGAAATATTTTACACGATGCTGTTTTACAAAAGCTTTCAAATAATCATCAGGTAATGCTGTTCACAGGTGATGCCGATCCACCCATCGTTACGATTCTACACACTACTGATATGATATTACCAGTAGTGGGCACAGCTAACCTAAAAGTTAGCTTCGATAACGCTAAACCAATAAATCACCGAAAAATGTAGCGGAATTTGCCGCTGACCGCTAATTTTTAATATATAAATTTAGATTTGGCTTAATTTGGGGGGGGGAGCTCAGAAAAAAGGCCTATAGAGCTGAACTTTAAGCCTTGAAAAGGAGCTTTCCAAAAAGATGTAGCATGCCAAGATCAGATAATGATCAAGATGTACGTAACATAAATAATTTAATGAACAAATGAAATTAGGCAGTAGTTGACATTCAACATACAGTTTATTAAACGAATAAGAAATATTATGGTTACACCAGGGTTACACACTCCTTTTACTCTGGCTTGCCCTTCGCCTAGCTTCATCTCCTCGAGGTGATGCATGACTGTTGCCCTTCATGAACATCAGCCTCTCAAAGTTGGCATCTGACAATGTGGCGGCTCTCTTGGCACTCAAGATGTCCTAGCCTATGGAAAACAGGCGCTCAACTGCAGCACTGGATGGGATGGCTGTGTTGTACTTAACGAAAAGGTTCATCAACACCTGCTCGCCCAAGAAGGCAACGTCAGTCAATTCCTCCTTCGAGCTGCTTTCCAGCCAGGTCTTCACCAAATTCTGTGCCTTGGACTTCAGTGAC
>NW_025940260.1:13862-34904 GCF_000764305.2 Hyalella azteca
TATGCATTCGTCATGGATAGTCACAGAAGAAGGTAACTAACAACAATATTTCCAGCGTCTATACGTGAATACCAACTTAAACACAAGCAACAAGAATCACGACTATGCATTCGTCATGGATAGTCACAGAAGAAGATAACTAACGATATAAATAAAATATACGTTTACAAATTACTTTTTAAAGACAACACTTCTAAAGAATCCAGTGTCTCCAATGTTAAAGATGTACAATTAATTTCTCATTTTATTTTCATATATGAAAAAAATAAATTTTCACATTTTTTTAGTATATAAAATTTTTCTTCAAAATTATTTATTCTGTCAATTCATTCAGGCATTGCCTGAATGAATCACACAAGTGTGCAAAATTTCATATCACACAAGACATCTGACTTCACACAAGTGTGCAAAATTTCATATCAATTGGACAGGTAAAAGTGTGTCAAATATCAGTTATAAGATTTGTAGCTGACAAAATTATTTTATCCATTTTTTATTATTAAAAAAAAATTTTCATTTTAAAATCAGTAATTTTGTCACTTGATTCGTGCATTGTCTGCAACTTTACGCAAGTATGCAAAATTTCAAATCGATAGGATAAGTAGAAGTGTGTTAAATATTGATAATATAAAGATTTGTAGCTGGCAAAATTATTTTCAATTTTTATAATATCGAAATTAAATTTTACAGTTATTTTTACACGTTATTTTTATGTTTCACCTTCCCTACATGGATGTCTACTTTAATCTACCAATCTCAAAAATAATCCACATATATATACAAATAAAAGACTGATTTTTTATATGTATATGAGGATAATTTTTGAGATTTGCAGATTAAAGTAGACATCCATGTATAGGGAAGGTAAAACATGTAAATAACTGTAACTTTTATTTACTGTATCTAACCCGTACTAGTTCGGTTACATTAATTGCAATGAAGTTGCATTGATTTGTTTTGAAAAAGTTTTATTATCATTAAATGTTTATGAGTAAATCCCAATAGCAGAACAATACATTTTTAGAGATTTCTAATAATTTTGGCCATTGTGGCGGCTAATGTAGCGGCGCTACATTATACTGTAGCGGTAGCGCCCGCTACAATNATATTATATACATTTATTTCGTTAATGAACGTATTTCAACTGCTTTCTAATTTAAAGAAAGTTTTCAAGTGCCCAACATTTGAAAACTGGACTTGCACCGCCATAAATTCATCGTTGTTGTTATGTGAATGATATAAGTTCCATATAGGGAGCTATTGGTAATGGTAATAGAAGTCAAGTGCAGTTCAGAAAGATGCTCCAACATATTTAATGAAATAATTAAAGGCTAAAATTGACTCAAACGAACTGCAGTAAATTAGTGTCATAAATTGAGCAAGAAAGTCGTCTCATTAAAGAGTTAAGTTTGGATCAAGATTTCGGTAGGGTTTCCGTCTTGCATCAGGTTGAGCAGTAACAACGTATACGTAGATAACACGTGAGGTTTACTCTGGCGTTCTTGAAGGTTGAAATAGGACAGAGGCTGTCCTATTGCAACTCATTTATGCTACTCGCCGGATATCTACATTATGAACATATCCATTGTGTAGATATTTATTTGTCCTAAATAATATTGACCTGAAATAACGAACGAAATGTATTATTTGAGCAGCAGTTTTTGTGCAAACTGGCGTAAACGGGTAAGGTAATTGACATGTGGTGATATTTGATGGACATTATGTGATAATAGTTTAGTTAGGGATCAAATTGTTCCGGTATACGTCGAATCCACACGTAATGTTCAGTAGTTATGCAGATGTATGTCGCAAGTGCATTGACAATATTAAAATTTAATGTTTCTGCTTAAGACTCACCTACTGCAATCGATCTGAAATAAGGCGGAGTGGGGGCGCTAATACCTACGTCGGTGCTGCGCCGTATCTTAACAAAGTAAAGTAAGTAAAATTTAATGTATGCTTAAAAAAAGTAAAAATTACTTCTGACCACTGAAATTGCCGTTATGGCGATTGGGTATGTTAGTGAATCTAGTACGTAAAGAACGACCGTTCTTTGCGTCTTACGTCTCATCACGATATAGAAGCCACGTGGTCTGTTGGGACTGTTATCGAGTTTCCCATAGCAGACGTACTTCAGAATACCCTGTTTAAATTAATCCCATTTTAAATTTTCTTAGTCATATCCAAATGGATAATCATCCATGTATTCACATTGATATCCCCTCCTACAGTGTGACTAGTGAACCTAGTCACAATAGTCATAGTGTGAATAGGAGTACTTGAGTACTCCATGGGGTACATAGAGTACTTGAGTACTCCTATACACTTGAGTACATAGGGGTACATGGAGTACTTGAGTACTTCATTTACTTGCATCACTATACAAATGTTTGTAAACATTCTCAGTGTTGCAATAAATGTTCGTGTGTTGGATTGGGTTTGGGCTCCAACTTGCCTTCCGACACGATTTATTTATATAACTAAAATTTGTTATGACTTTTGAAATGAAAACAAGTGTGCATGTCAACCAAGATCTAACATCCAAATTCATGCTGAATTAGTTCCATTAACAATTCAATTGAAAATCATCAATATGACAGCATGACTTATTACGTTAATGATATATTATAACCATACTATTTTTCTCATTATTGTTATAATAATTGGACTTATTTATAATTAGGCTTCGGATATTTTTCTCTCATAGAATATACATGTACGTGAATTCAACCATTGAATACTAGACAAAAAAGCGTCAATAGAGACCGCCGCCATCATTGGTGTATTGTCCGCGCGCTCCACCAATCACCGCCGGGCTCTTATGCTCGCAAGCTTCTCCCGAGCGCACGGCAGAGAAAACTCGATATATGCAAATTCCTAAAGCTTTTTTCTCTTTAAAATATTGGTAAATATTGATTACTTAGGAATAAATAACAAAATTGCTACGACTGAATCGTTGGTTCCTGACGTGCGTGGTTCCTCCCCACGCACGTCAGGGGAGGAACCACGAGTAAACTGAGCAAACAAGTAATTTTAATACAAATTTCATGATGTGATGTGAAATTGACAAGGCCCAAGCCAATGAGCTGAATATTTTACAGTTAAGTTGCTGACGCCTGGCATTGTTTACTGAGACCTTCCCCCCTCCCCACGCACGTCAGGGGACTTGTGCTCAAGATGTGCGCATCCATCCCCATGTCAGAGCTAGAAACTGCGGTGTATAAGCAATGGAAAATATCAGTTGCATTCACTGTTTGATAATTAATATGTTTATTCGTTCTGAATATAAACTTTTACACGCATAATATAAAAAATGTTTGAGATGGTCGTGGCATATATATTTGAGATAACTCCTTGCTGGATTAATTGCATGGAAGACGATACGCCGAGTGGACGCATGGCGCATGGTGAATGAAAACGCATGGGAGAGATGACGCATGATGAACGATAACGATTAGTGTACGATAACGCATTGTGGACGATAACGATTAGTGGACGATAACGCGTAGTGAAATTAAATGATTCATTGATTATCAGCTATGCATATTCATGATACAGAATCTAGCTGACGGCTATGAAGTTTTAATGTTGTTAGGTGAAATTAGTTCAGTCTGGGATACAAGCGTTTTCTAATACTCTAACTTGGAATTTAGTGCTCAGTAGTTATGGATAGGAATGGAATTGTCTGATTACATCGGCGAATAATTTTATATTGCTGTCTTTTATCGCGTCTTGCCTAAATGATTAGAAAATAAAGGTGATAGGAATGAGGTTTGAATTTCCAAGCATACGCGTGCATGTGCCTCATGATGTGGGAATATGTGTTGTGGTGCATCCGAAATTGTTTCGACCTTAATTTCGCTTATGAACGTATTTCAATGACAACGACTCTAATTTAGAGAGTTTTCAGGTGCGCAACATCATAAAATTGGACTTGCACTGCCATGGATTCATCGTTGATGTTATGTTAATCATATAAGCTCCATATTGTGTGCTATTGGCAATGGTAATAAAAGTCAAGTGCAGTTCAGCAAGATGCTCTGCTCCAACATATTTCATGAAATAATTAAAAGAGAAAATTTTTAATGCTTCAACATTAAATGTAGTGCCCATGTAGTTATGGGTCGGGGTCAACTTATTTCTGAACTAGTATTTATGTTGTGAATATTAATAATAATTATATTTGATCCCCTACTTGTCTTCAAGATAAGAAGGGATGACGTCAAGGGAGGTGAGGTAACGCTTCCCTCACGTGCACGTATGCGACCTGCTGATGCGTACGCGCCTCATCACGACTATGCATTCGTCATGGATAGTCACAGAAGAAGGTAACTAACAACAATATTTCCAGCGTCTATACGTGAATACCAACTTAAACACAAGCTACAAGAATCACGACTATGCATTCCTCATGGATAGTAACAAAAGAAGGTAACTAACGATAAAAATAAAATATACGTTTAAAAATTACTTTTTAAAGACAACACTTCTAAAGAATCCAGTGTCTCCAATGTTAAAGATGTACAATGAATTTCTCATTTTATTTTCATATATGAAAAAAATTAATTTTCACATTTTTTTAGTATATAAAATTTTTCTTCAAAATTATTTATTCTGTCAATTCATTTATGCATTGCCTCTGACTTCACACAAGCGTGCAAAATTTCATATCAATTTGACGGGTAAAAGTGTGGCAAATATCAGTTATAAGATTTGTAGCTGACAAAATTACTTTATACATTTTTTATTATTGAAAAAAAAAATTATTTTAAAATCAGTAATTTTGTCACTTGATTCGTGCATTGTCTCCAGCTTTACGCAAGTGTGCCAAACTTCAGATCGATTGGACAGATAGAAGTGTATCAAATATCGATAATAAGATTTATAGCTGACAAAATTATTTTTAAATTTTTTTATATAAAAAATATTTAATTCCTAAAATCATTTATTCTGTCAATTGATTTATACATTGTCTGCAAATTTATGCAAGTGTGCCAAATCTCAGATCGATTATTGGACAGGTAGAAGTGTGTTAAATATCGATTATAAGATTTGTAGCAGACAGACAGACAGACAAACAAACAAACAACAAGAAGTGAAGTTAAAGAGAAGTGTTGTAAGAAAAATGAAATAATTTTGGTTGTTAGCTATGCGGATAATAAATTTTATGTCCCAGTGCACCAGAACTCCCTTGCGACATTATATATATGCCGTTAAATTCATCAGTCATCGCTGAAGAATTGTTTATTGGCGCAATAAAAATCTACGGATCTTAGGGTCCACATTCAGCAAGATTAAGAAAAACCCCTTTAACATTTTGGATAAAATAATCAGAGCGTCGCAACTTTTGAATTGCATGATAATTGTTTTGCTAAATCATAACGTATAAACTTGTTCGAACTTACTTAGTAAGTACTCAGTAAGTACTTAGATAGTACTTACAGGTATTTTCATGTTTCAGTTTACTTACAGTTATTTTTAAACGTTATTTTTATGTTTCACCCCTTCCCTACATGGATGTCTACATTAATCTACCAATCTCAAAAATAATACACATATATATACAAATAAAAGACTGATTTTTTATATGTATATGAGGATAATTTTTGAGATTTGTAGATTAAAGTAGACATCCATGTAGGGAAGGTAAAACATGTAAATAACTGTAACTTTTATTTACTGTATCTAACCCGTACTAGTTCGGTTACATTAATTGCAATGAAGTTGCATTGATATGTTTTGAAAAAAAATTATTATCAATAAATTTTTATGAGTAAATCCCAATAGCAGAACAATAAATATGTAGATATTTCCAATAATTTTGGCCATTGTAGTGGCTAATGTAGCGGCGCTACATTTTACTGTAGCGGTAGCGCCCGCTACGATCTAGTGGCTGTAGCGGTAGCGGTGGTGCCCGCTACATTTAGAGCATGTAGCGGTAGCGTATCGGCGCTACATTTCAAAGTAACGCTGCCCAGCTCTGGGTAATTGATATGTAGTGATGTTTGAGGGTCATCACGTGAGAATAGTTTAGTTATGGAAGCAATCATTTTCTAACACTCCGGTTTCACATGTAATGTTCAGTAGTTATGGTTACAAAATAACTACATTGTGCTCCGATAGCAGCAAGAAGCCGATTTTTGGGAAAAAGTACAATATTTTTGATCCCTGTAATTGCCGTTATGGCAATTGGTTATATTATATGATCGGTATGTAATCTAAAATAGCCCCTAAGACTTTTGTCTGTCTCTTCACAAACATACAGTAGCCACGTGGTCTGTTGTGACTCTGGTTTCGAGTTTCCAGTAGCAGACGTACTTCAGAAAAAGCTGTTCAAATTCATCACATTTTAAATTTCCTTAAAGATTGTATTTCAGCGGCGCACAATTTACAAAGTACAGGCTTTCCCGCGCGCAACGCCTCAAAATTAGACTCGCACCAAAGTAGGCGCTACCGCTACCGCTACATGCTCTAAATGTAGCGGGCGCTACCGCTACCGCTACACCCATTAGATTGTAACGGGCGCTACCGCTACAGCTACAGTAAAATGTAGCGCACTACATTAGCCGCTACAATTGCCAAAATCATTGGAAATCTATAAATAATTATTGTTCTGCTATTGGGATTTACTCATTAACATTTAATGATAATGAAACATATTTAAAACATATCAATGCAACCTTATTGCAATTAACCTAACCAAAGTAGTATGGGTTACCCCAGGGTTAGATACAGTAAATAGAATTTACAGTTATTTTTATGTTTTACCTTTCCTGCATGGATGTGAACTTTAATCTACCAATCTAAGAAATTATCCACATATACATATAAAAATCAGTCATTGTTTGTATATATATGTGGATTATTTTTGAGATTGGTAGATTGAAGTAGACATCCATGTAGGGAAGGTGAAACATAAAAATAACTGTAAGCAAACTGAAAGATGAAAAACCCTGTAAGTGGTAACTGGTAACAACTTAACAAGTAACAACTAACATGTTGACACTAGTAACAGGCTGAGGTTGACAACATTACACCGAAATCTTTCGTACAGTTTTATTCTGTAATTTATATTATGTATGTATCATGCTGGTTTTTAAATAATATTTAATACTATTAAGGGGACTGGCTACCCTAAAAATCGGAAATTTTGGCTTTACCATTTTCTTGACTCATTTTGTAGCTGCTGAAAAGGCGCGTCTAACGCAGTTTACCGCATGTCTGTGCGTGCTATAATTTTTGCGTAACAATTTTAAAAATATATATGAAAATTTTTTAACAATATGTAAAAATATTTATTTGAATTAAATCTGTATATATAGATCATTACTCTCGTTAATTACAAAGTGTTTGCACTCGTTTGAAAGCTGCAAACATGACGCGTTCAACAAAGCTACTACCATTGATGTACGTGCAATATTTTTTACTGAATGCAGTTGTAACGTTATGTAAAATGAATATTTCATATATATATTTATATATAAAAAGTCCAATTTATAGCTTATTATTCACGTTAAATTTGACATAAATAGGTCTAAAGACGCTTGCTGGTACCCTGAATGCAAATAATTGGCAATGGGAAAGCTTGGGCTACAATATCAAGACTTTTTGGGCATATTCTTCTGTTTTCAAGGAATTTTACTTTATTTGGCTCCCCTGAACAATTTAAAAATCCAAAAAACGCCATCTTAAAAAAATTATAACTCCAACAGTTTTCAAGCTACGGCAATGAGAGACATCTCATTCGATTTGTAAAAACAATACCTAGCGACTCTAGAAGTCTTTTTTTGTGATTAATTAGCGACTCTAGAAGTCTTTCTTTTTTATGTGCATGGTTTGACTTATATATGGGAGGGGGAGGATGGTGGGGAGGGGGGGTAAAAATGTGAAAAAATGGGAAGAACGTGAAAAAAAACGATGAGGAAAATCAAAAATCGGGGCTCTACAGTCGCTAGATATTGTTGTTACAAATCGAATGATGTGTGTCTCGACATTGTAGCAAGTGATTTGCAACAGTTATAAACTTTTTTAGAGTACCCCTTATTTGCCGTTTTCTATTAATTCCACGTTTTCTTTCATTTTTTTTAAATTTACATAAACAAAAAGGTCTTAGATTTCTGTTATACTTATGTGTACCAAGTTTCAAAACGATCCGTCTGTAAACAAAAAAGTTTTGTTGGAGGGTAGCCGGTCCCCTTAGGTAAAATCTAAAGGCTTTATCTATAAATATAGCGGTAGCGCTGTAGCGGCAAAACCTCGTATCGCTACTTAAATATGTAGCGGGCGCTACCGCTACCGCTACATTGTCTTAAATGTAGAGCCGCTACCGCTACTGAAAATGTAGCGGCCGCTAGTAGCGGGCACTACATGTAGCGCGCTACTGCCCACCTCTGGATATCATACACATTCCATATTGATTCATTTTATATTATTACATGAAACTTAACATACTGGCCCATGCTTACTGTTCCCTGACATAAATTTAAATTATCTAACATTCATTATTCATACATACTGATTTTTTATCAGTTTGAAATTTCCCATGGTTTGCTGACTTGAAAATTAACAATAAATATTATCTTTATATTACACGAAAATATAATCGGTTGCTAATTATTTAACAAAGAGTTTCCACGAACACTTCGCGTCTTGGTCGAGCCGTGAAGCTATGCAGTCCCTGCTAATATTGAAAAAGTTTTCTATATGCTTTCTGATAAAAAATTATGATGGTAAACAACAATAAAACTAATTGTCAATCTGTCTTTCAATCTAACACAATAAGAACTGAATTAGTTGAAAACTAATCATCTAACCATTTCAAAAAGAATGAAAAAATAACAAAAACAATATAAATTAGTAACCTGTTCGTTTTCTTATAACATTAAGGCAGGCCTCATACTGCGTTTTTTCGTTCATCACAATAACTTATATTATATACATTTATTTCGTTAATGAGCGTATTTCAACTGCTTTCTAATTTAAAGAAAGTTTTCAAGAGCCCAACATTTGAAAACTGGACTTGCACTGCCATAAATTCATCGTTGTTGTTATGTGAATGATATAAGTTCCATATAGGGAGCTATTGGTTATGGTAATAGAAGTCAAGTGCAGTTCAGAAAGATGCTCCAACATATTTAATGAAATAATTAAAGGCTAAAATTGACTCAAACGAACTGCCGTAAATTAGTGTCATAAATTGAGCAACAAAGTCGTCTCATTGAAGAGTTAAGTTTGGATCAAGGTTTCGGTAGGATTTCCGTCTTGCATCAGGTTGAGCAGTAACAACGTATACGTGGTTACCACGTGAGGTTTACTCTGGCGTTCCTGAAGGTTGAAATAGGGCAGAGGCTGTCCTATTTCAACGTATACATAGATAACACGTAAGGTTACTCTAGTGTTCTTGAAGGTTGAAATAGGGCAGAGGCTATCCTACTGCAACTCATTTGTGCTACTCGCCGGATATCTACATTATGAACATATCCATTGTGTAGATATTTATTTATCCTAAATAATATTGACCTGAAATAACAAACGAAATGTGATATATGAGCAGCAGTTTTCGTGCAAACTGGCGTAAACGGGTAAGGTAATTGACATGTAGTGATTTTTGATGGACATTATGTGATAATAGTTTAGTTAGGGATCAAATTGTTTCCATATTCGTCGGATTCAAACGTACTGTTCAGTAGTTATGAATATGTGACCATTGCATATGTGTATATTGCTCGTGGTGCCTCTCTCGTTGTAAATTATTTTTGACCCCTGAAATTGCCCTAATGGCGATTGGGTATGTTAGTAAATCTAGTACGTAAAAATCGGCCGTTCATTGCCACTATTGTATGCCTCATCACGATATAGAAGCAACGTGGTCTGTTGTGACTCTGTTATCGAGTTTCCAATAGCAGACGTACTTCAGAATACGCTGTTCAAATTTATCAATTTTAAATTTACTTAGTCATACCCACATGGGTAATCATCCTTGTATTCACATTGATATCCCACCCTACAGTGTGACTAGTGAACCTAATCACACTAGTCCTAGTGTGTACCTAATAGAGCACTCCATGTACTTGCATCGTTATACAAATGTTCGTAAACATTCTCAGTGTTGCAATAAATGTTCGTGTGTTGGATTGGGTTTGGGTTCCAACTTGCCTTCCCACGCGATTTATTTATATAACGAAAATTTGTTATGACTTTTGAAATGAAAACAAGTGCACGTCAACCAAGATCTAAGATACAAGTTCATGCTGAATTAGTTCCATTAACAATTCAATTGAAAGTCATCGGCATGACAGCATAACTTATTACGTTAATCCTATATTATTACCATACTATTACTCTTATTATTACTATAATAATTGTAGTTATTTTTTATTTATAATCGGATATATTTTCCACTCATAGAATATACATGTACGTGAATTCAACCATTGAATACTAGACAAAAAAGCGTCAATAGAGACCGCCGCCATCATTGGTGTATTGTCCGCGCGCTCCACCAATCACCGCCGGGCTCTTATGCTCGCAAGCTTCTCCCGAGCGCACGGCAGAGAAAACTCGATATATGCAAATTCTTAAAGCTTTTTCTCGGTAAAATATCTCAAAATATTAATTAGTTAGGAATAAATAACAAAATTGCTACGATAAAATCGTTGATACTGTGATAATTGACTCTGTCTGATGCTTTGAGCATACGTGCACTGGTCAATCATCCGAGTAATGGAATTTTTGTTCAGTTATCCCTAATTTTGAAATTTCATTTATTATCTTTTTAAAAAGACATTTAAGTACTTACTGCAATTTTGAATCGAATTCATGTGAGAACATTCTTCATCTACAAAATATATAGGAAAATTGAGGAAATATTCATATATAGATCGATCGACTTTGAAAATTTTATTTTCACAAATAACATAATGTATAAGAATGTCGGGTGATCATCCAATCGTGAGATTGAATATAATTTGAAAAAGGGTAAACTTTGTAAAATCATCCCCGGGACGATTTGAAATAGAATATGTTGCAGCCTGTACTGAGTAAGCGCTTGAAGTCGTGTTAACGAATTTAGGCGCTTAGTTCCAAAGAGTTCAAATTCTTAACGAGCTCAAAATTAACTAATTTAGCCAAATTCATTGCAATTTCATCCGACAGTTCGAAACAAAATCTTTAGAGTGACAGCATCACTTTTTATGTTAATTACAGCAAGTCAAAAATAATATATTGCCAAAGGACGCAATGAAGAATACAAAATTCACTTACATTGACATAGAATAGAAGAGTTGACGCTAGCGTTTCAACTCACCAGCTTCCCCACAGCGCGCGTCTTGAAGTGGCCCGTCGAATACTTAAATTCCGAAATTTATTATGAATTTTCGGGAAATATTTGCTTTAATCACGGGAATTTATCCAGGCATTTATTATACTAAATTGATAGAATGCATGAATATTTCTGCCATTGGCTCGATGGTAGAACCAGATGCTCGAATCAGATGGCACGATAATTTTTTTTTTTGTATCAGTTATTGTCAAATAATGAAAAATATACATATCCCATTCCACACAACATCTATAACTATGAGTCAAATCAAGCCTATAGTTGACGTTTAGCGACCAAAGCTGGCAGCAATACTCAAGATTGGGGAGCACGAGGGCTCTGAAGAGTGTAATCATTGGTGCTGCTTCTCTCGTTCGAAATGTCCGCCATATGTCCACAACTTGCGACGTACATGCTTTCTCGCGCCCAAAACTAAAAAATTAGACTGGCAGCAAAGAATTTCAAGACACTACAATTCAACGCCTCTGTTATATCAATGAAATGAATTATATAAATTGAGTAATTTTATTATGCGCTCTAATATAGAGCGTTTCAACGAGTATGACGGGCTCACCATATAATCTGTGCATCTAAATAACGTGGTCAAAATGAACAGTTTTTCGTGCTAGTTCATTGTATCATTGTGATGAAGTACATTGCTGGTTAACTTCAATTACTTCCGGGTTATCAAAAGTAAGAAAATATGTCACGAGGTAAATTTTGAGATGTAACTCATGTCAAACCTTGTAGCCTTTTAAACCTTTACATCCCGTATCGCACAGACGCGACCAAACTGTACCTGCTGAGCTCATTGGCCTGATGTGGGCAATTCTGTTATAATGACAACTCACTTATTAGGCGACATGGCCTACGTATCAGGTGCCAACACATTCCTATTAAAGATTTAGTCCGTAAAATTATTCATTACGTGTCTGTTATATTCAGTCATGTTACCGAATCCAGCTGCGGTTATGTAGTTTAAACGTCGTAAAGAATAACTAATTCAGTGGGCGATATGATCGTGCTTTGTGGCATACATTTTATCAGTTATTTATATGTTCAGTTGATTGCATCATTCGTGCATGTTCATCATTCTTACCAAGTTCTACCTGGACAGATGAAGGGATGTTGCTTCTTGTCACAAGGACCGCGTCTTGGCTGCATACGGGAACCACGTTGTCGTCATTAGAGTACCCGTTGGTCGTAAATTTTCCCCTCAAACCCCATCGGGAAATGTCGTTCATACTAGTACCCTGAACTATTCTAGGGAACAAAGCATAGTACTAGCCATAAAACTTCTACTTCCTTATACTCATCCCCTTCACTTCTACTGGTGTGTATTGGTGAAGGGGACCTAGAAAAGTTCATGAAGACGCTGTCGTTTGATAGGTTCAACACATCTACAACTTCTTCGTGCGCGCCTATTTAATCAGATAATGATTAAAAAGGCGTGCTAACTAACTTCAGTTCGTGCTAACTTTCTTATTAACCCATGTCTGACCAAACTGAGATTACTGAGTAGCTTCAGCGGAGGCAAAGAATCCATGATACAGGAATTTTTGAGGAAGTATACCCTAAAATATTTTCTAGCTACGATTACCTCATAAAAAACGATTACTGTTGCTATAACTACGTCATTGCGGGATGAAAGAGACTATGAAGTGCATAAATCAACTGGAATGAATTCTCCGACGGATAGGCTAGTTTAATAAATTGGAGATGGTGATAATCACACATAAAATACAACGGCTCAATTCCGCGGAGTCATAGATTAATCAAACAATCAACTACAAGGACAACGTTCATCACCAGTTCATGATTGCACAGCCGCGCAGAAAACTACATAACAAAAAAATATATCAGTGAATTTAAAGCCTCTGAAACGGGAATCAACCTGGCGTAAGAATCAAGAAAAAATAACTTGCAATGAGCTTTTCTACACGTCCTTTTGATTACGTCACTGTTACTTATGCTAAATATTGCACCACATTTGACCTTTAAACAACAAATACTTTTGAATTACGTAAGGTTTCCTAGGCGAACGACGTGCTGAGGTTCAGTAGAAAGCTATAAGATCGACGTATTTACCTAGAGGCGGTTTCACGTGTTCAGTAGTTAGAGGCTCAAGTCGGTAATTTCTAACTTAGCTATAAAAAAATTCCTGTAGCAAATTTGCTAAAATATATTAATGGAGGCCCTGTGACCTTAAATAAGATGTATGTTGATTACTGAATTGAAAGCAGTCAATACCGCGATGTATATTTATTGCGGCATGTAAGTATGTGTCAGGATATCTACCACGTCAGGATGTTTGCATGTTTACATTGCGGTAGTGAAGACAGAGAAATGTAACAGCACATCTTGACGGGTGACACACCGGGACCCTGCACCTGACTGTTATAGTACCTGGTCTTTATAATAAAGTATCATCAATAAATCATATCATACGTACAACACAAGTTAGACGGCCTCCCTGGTGCAAGCAAGTTATTTCAATTGTCCCTGAGTTGATATGGCGCAGCAACTTTGGCACTAAAAATATATACTAAAGAATATTGAAGAGCGGTCACCCCGTCACGGCTGAACATTTTCCAGTTTACCCAGCGGCCTGAACATGTTCAAGCTCCACCAGCTGCCTGCACATTTTCAAAACTTCAAGGTGCACCAGCTACTAAACATGTTCACAGTCCGAACAAGTTTAAGCTTGTTCGAAACCTTCTTCAAAACCTATTAACATGTTTGAAATAATTTTACTGATTAACATGTCTATGTTCGCAACGTTAAGTCATGTTAGCCAAGCGGTATCAGAGATTTTTGATAACCAAGGCAACGGTTCCAATTGAAAAAGTTTTAGAATGAGTTTACACTGAAAATAAGTACAGAGCCTCATAAAAAGTGTTCATTTTTGCTATAACTATGTTATTGCGGGATGCAAGTTGCTGGGAGTGATGACTGGACGCTTTTCCATCGATCGAATTTTATACGAATAAATATGCATATTATATAACATTTGCATGGAGCTGGCCGTAACCAGAGCTACATGTAGCAGCTAGGCAGTATTAGATGAACTAGATGAGATAGATGTATGAAATGGAAGAGAGAAATAGAAAAGAGAGTAAAATCATGTGGTTATGAGTTTGGAAGCAAGGAATGGAAAGAAAGGACAGCCTGAGATTATGCAAGATGAAAGAAATGCCAAAGTATGAGTACATATAAGTACTTATATTATCAGTCTGCTTACCATTCATATCCAAACTAACTGAAGTATAGCATCGCTAAGGCTTAAGATATTTAGACTGTTAATGTCCAACCCGAGGAAGATGAAACGCTCTTTATCTGCTGACTGTGTTCACCGCACCCCGAGCCTCGAGTTGCGCAGCAACTGCAGCACAATTATTGGTCAACTGCATTGAGAAACACGAGCCTGCATCTATATGATGGTGAGTTTCATCATTCATTTCTTTTTGCTTTATTTTCTTCCTTAATAACATCATTATTTTTTAAGATTTCCCTCATTCATTTCTAGCGAACTTGAATGCGTTAGAATCACGTATATTTGCTGTTAGAATAGTTCAATAGATTGAACAGTTTCATCGTCGCCTTCGAGTTCATCGCCAGGCGGGAGTGTGGGGCTCGGCGCAGGGCTGCACAGAATAGCAGAGCAGGGCTACACTACCTTCGCTGTGGTGAGCTGATTCGCTCCTTGGGTGCATGCGAAATTTTCTATAAATTATAGACTTTTATCGTTCTTTCCATTTTATGATAATGGCTAAGAACCATTTTCTGAGTTTGTGAAACATTTTTCACGATTCTTCTTTACTAAAGCCTTCAAATAATGTAACCATCAGTGAGGTGATTTTATCCATCACCCAGTGAACAGTCTCCTTTTAGATACCATTTCCGATTTCTTATTTACCCGATCGGGCTCAAAATTTTAATTAGTCACATTTATTTACCCATTAACTATAGATAAGGTTGGCAACAATTCATATAACATCATACTGAGCATGCAGTTGATCGAGCAAAATTCAGCACAAACTAAACTATTCCCGCCGCTTCAAGACAAAAAATGACTGACAAATAAAAAATTGATTTTTTAGTGTCCTGCGAACCTACATCGACAATCATATTTTATTGATATTGCCTTATTATTAAAATTTGGAACATGTCGCAAGCTTTCTGATTATCTCAGATTAATTTACTAATACAAGATTTATTTCAGAATTTGATCCAACACATGTAAGGAAATTGCCGTGCCACTATTTAGATTAAATAAAAAGAACGGGACTTATAGTACGAAGATCGCATATTGCGAGAAATCGAACTAATAACATTCCAGAGTTCCAATAACGATCCAATAGTCGAAATTACCAAAAAAATTTACCTGTCTAATATGATTTTTTCCTAAAAATATGTTAAGGGTTCGTAGGTGTGTATATTCAGTTATAATAAGTAAAACACGCTTGAGCGTTTGTAGGTGTTTTTGGTGAACATTTGCAGAAAATTTCCTGAGTGTCTCGCCTATTTGTACAATTACAAATGGGAAGCGCTGGCTCAGCGACAGCCTCCAGAGTCCTGACTGAGCCACGCGTGCGGTCCTCACAAGAATGTAGTCTCCCCTGAAATCGAGATTTTTCTGTCCCATTTTTTCTGTTTTCAGAGATTTCGAGGATAGGCTATAGGAAAATCCTCTCAGCTAACAAATTTCAGGCTATTACGTTGGGAGTTGTCGAGGAAGCGTGTGCACGGTGGAGACATGCGAGAGCACGACAGCAGTGCGCGTTACAGTGGGAGAGAGAGAGCGACACAGCTGTACTCGGTATGACAGCCAGGCGGCTACTGAGCTCAATAGACTGCTTCAAAACAACTCGAGGTGCTCTGCCTGCAGGGCTGCAATGAACCAGCTAGTTGCCCGGGGACACATATGGACATCCTGGCACATGCGGGGACACATATGGACATCCCGGAAGAATACAAAATTCACTTACATTGACATAGAATAGAAGAGTTGACGCTAGCGTTTCAACTCACCAGCTTCCCCACAGCGCGCGTCTTGAAGTGGCACGTCGAATACTTAAATTCCGAAATTTCATAGCAACTTTCGGGAAATATTTTCTTCAATCATGGGAATTTCTTCAGTCATTTATAATACTGATTTGATAGAATGCATGAATATTTCTGCCATTGACCCGTTGGTAGAACCAGATGCTCGAATCGGTGTCAGCATGCATTTTTTATATCAGTTAACGCCATATAATGAAAACTATACAGATCCCAGACTATTCAACATCTAAGAAGATGAATCAAATAGATCATATTGTTCACGTTTCAAAACATGTTTTCCATGTATGCTTTTAAAAAATCTACTCTAATTTATGTATTACGTGATTTCTTGTAAAGCACCATAATGTACAGCAAATTAGTACTTTAATATGTACGTCCCCTTGTGCACCTCCATATGATTCCGGAGGAGGCTTGATCTAATTGAATAGTAATAATTAAGAACGACTGAATGATAAAGATCAAATGTTGAGACAAAGATACAGCAACTTGAATTTTATGCGCAGTCAGCGAGGAGCCTGAAAATAAGTGAGTAGGTTATTCCCCGAGTTGTGAGACATGACTTAACTTCTCATCATACTTGGTAAAACTGTAGTAGCCGACGCATCGCCGCTATTAGAGTTAGACTATAACTAGCGAATACGAGGTCAAGCCAATGCAAACTCGCTTGTCTCTCCCCAGTCACTAGCGATTAATTTTCTGAATTAGGACAGCCATCTTGTGAATATTACGACGACCATATTATGATTATTATTATTTATACATTATGGCCGACATATAATGAATGCTAAAATTTATACATTACGACGACCATGTTATGACAATATTTATTAATCATGATCTCCATGTACTGACTATTAATACCTATGAATAGTTTACGGCCCACGAGCCACATGCTGCACATTTTAATTTTCAATTTATTTCACTTTATTTTCCGACTTAATCATCAGTGGCTGGTTAATAATCGGAAAAAACAGCAAACTGTGTTCACAAAGCATCGTGTTCACCTGTGTTATTATTAGTCATTCATATTTAGTATGATTGATATACGCAAATAAATAATCGAAAAAAAGGTTCCGGAGTCAATAGATATTATCTTTACAAAGATATGTTTCTCGACGTAGTAACACGAAAATTAAAGGAGGAGATTGATTTATAAAATACCTCCTTTTTGACGTTTTCAATACATATCAAGCTTCATTTTAATTTTTTCGAAAAATTAACGATGTTACAGGACGATCGGTCATTTACTTAAGAAGATAATTTTTTAAGGTACACGCTGCCCTGAATGACGATAGCTCACCAGGGTAAGGTTGAATTATTATACAGAAGATAGGATAATTCATTCAATTCAGGCGCTCATTCGCTCCTTGAGTGCCTGTGAAATTTTATCAATTCTTATACAAGCTGACTGAAGTTTGGCATCGCTAAGGTATAATGCGAATTAGAAGATAACAATTAGAACTAGACAGACAATCAACGTCCAACTCGAGGAAGACATGCGCATGAAACGCGCCTGATCAGCCGAAGATGATCACCGCACTACAGCGCATGCATTCACCCCGCACCTCGTAGTGCCCAGCTGAGAGCAACTCCAGCTCAATTGAACATTTTTTGGGGAAATACGGCTAAGACTTTCGAGATATAAATTATAGACTTATCGTTCTTTCCCATTTATGATAATAGCTAAGAACCATTTTCTGTGCGTGTGAAACATTTTTCACGATTCTTCTTTACTAAAGCCTTCAAATAATATAATCATCAGTGAGGTGATGTTATCCATTACCCAGTGAACAGTCTCCTCTTGAAATACCACTTACGATTTCTTAGTTACCCGATCGGGCTCAAAATTATAATCATTTTTAATTTAGCAATTAACTCACCAAATATGTCAGTAATGATTCATATAAAATTGAACTGAGCATGCAGTTGAACGAGCAAAATTTAGCACAAACTAAACTATTCCCGCTACCCCAAGACATAAAATGACTGACACGTAAAAAATTGATTGTTTAATGTACTGCGAACCTACATAACCAATCATATTTTATTGATATTGCCTTATTATTAAAATTTGGAACATGTCGCAAGCTTTCTGATTATCTCAGGTTAATTTACTAATACTAGATTTATTTCAGAATTCGATCCAACACATGTAAGGAAATTGCCGTGCCACGATTTAGCTTAAATAAAAAACACGGGACTTATAGTACGAAGTTCGCATATTGCGAGAAATTGAACTAATAACATTCCAGAGTTCCAATAACGATCCAATAGTCGAAATTATCGAAAAAAATTTCCTGTTTAATATGATTTTTTTCCTAAGAGTATGTTAAGGGTTCGTAGGTGTGTATATTCAATTATAATAAGTAAAACACGCTTGAGCGTCTGTAAGTGTTTTTTGGTGGGAATTTGCAGGAACTTTCCAGAGTGTCTCGCCTATTTTTACAATTACAAATGGGAAGCACTGGCTCAGCGACAGCCTCCAGAGTCCTGACTGAGCCACGCGTGCAGCCCTCACAAGAAAGGAAAGGTCTAAGGATGAAGGTCTAAGCCGGCATCAATGAAGTGGATGAAGGTCTAAGTGGCCGGCATCAATGCAGTGGATGAAGGTCTAAGTGGCCGGCATCAATGTGGATGAAGGTCTAAGTGGCCGGCATCAATGCAGCGGATGAAGCTCTAAGTGGCCGGCATCAAACTATACATCAAGTGTCCACACAACAACTGCGTTCTCATCAAGGTATCTGACAAAAAGTTCAGAGACGCTCCGGCATCAATTCAATAATGATGGACTTTAATCTTATGAAGTGGGAGAGGTTAATCAGTGGCTGTGGGTTCAAGGCTTATATTACTTCTATCATTTAATTCATAAGCTAATAAACCCTCTAGCGTGCTGCCCACGGAAAGAATTTGCAGTCAAGTGTTGAGTTGCGACTTGCCAGCCTTCGCCACGTACTAGGGACGCACAACCTTGTGCCGAGGGTAAATTTTGTTTAGTTTACGCTGTGACATTCATTTTCTGTGAGAGTTATTAGGAGGATTCACAAAAAACTTTCTAATACAAGCTGAAATATTTTTAATGATGCATGTATTACATAGAGTACGTTTAGAACGTTTATATAAAACACTAATAAGAACTTTAAAACATAACTTTAAGATGTAGAAAATTCAAAAAAATTAGAGATATATACAAAAATCCATAACTGAAATATATGCAACTGAAAATTGCAGCGTGAACCTCGAGGCCTCGTTCAACGCACTCAAATATTACCTTTTTCTTCGGTTTTCTGATAATCATTTAAAATGTCAGTAATTTTTTACTTCATCTCGCTCAAAATTGAAATTCGAGCCGACTTATCATCAATAATATGTGAGGCGATGTTATTGTTTGTTGGATGAGGAATAAAATACAAGATCCATATTTAATTTAGATATCCATCAAATATTGTTTGAAATATTACTAATTGAAAAAAATGAAACTATCAGATTTTCATTCTTTTCCACTTAAGAATGGTGTTGAAAATTAAAATTCATTGAATAAAGAAGAACATCTCGGCGATTTAATACCAATAAAAATGTACATTTTTCTACCAACTGAAGTCTTGAAGGTTGAATGGAGCAGAAGATGTTACGTGTCAACATGCACTCAATGGATGAAATTTGTATTTACCCGGTGTTAATGTAAAATTTAGTGTAAGGCAAATGGTACCCTGTTCCGAAGTATAAGGAAATAAAACGTAAGGTTTACTCTTTGCGTTAGTGAAGGTTGAAATTGGGCAGAGGTTGCCCTATTTCAACGTATACGTAGGTAAGACGTAAGGTTACTCTGGCGTTCTTGAAGGTTGAAATAGGGCAGATTTTGTCCTATTCCAACGCATTTATGCAACTCGCCGGATATCTACATTACATAGATATCTTATGTGTAGATATTTATTTATTAAAAATAATAGTAACGTGAAAGAACGAACGAAATGTATGTTCGCAACAATTTTCATGCAAACAGGCACAAACGTGTATTGTAATTGATATGTAGTGATATTTGCTGGAGATAATATAATAATAGTTTAGTTAGAGATTCAATTATTTCATAATACGTCGATTTCACACGTATTTTTCAGTAGTTATGGATATGATGCAATTTCATTATCAAGTGATCTATGAAGGCAGCTTAGTAAAAGTTTATACGTGTTTTTTTTTAAAGCTAACAGTGATCTTTAGCCCGTGTGCATTTTTCCGATTCTCGACTTCTTCCCTCATTCTCGACTTCTATGATCATACGCGGAATCCAATACATGATAAATATAGGTCTTAACGGTCTTCAACTTATGAACTTTTCTGCAAAACTATTAATTTGATTGGGATGCATGGTGTGCGGGATGACGGGATATGGTGTTCTCAAATTACACGTAATATCAATCCCAGTAAAACCTGATTATTTCAAATGACCAAATGCCTGGTATCCGTGATACCTGCTGGTCTACCACTTAAAAGACTGGAAAACAAAGTGCAGCAAAAAAGTCTCTTGTTTGTCAATATATTTCCTGTTTGCTCACGGTTCCTTCTATATTTTATGTATGATTAACTGATTAATTGATGCATTTATTATCTACAGCTGCATTGCATGAGCTAGGGTGTCTTAGTGGCTTGCAGGACGATAAATTCCC
>NW_025940260.1:35395-42268 GCF_000764305.2 Hyalella azteca
GAATAGAAGAGAATAGAAGGGAATAGAAGGGAATAGAAGGGAATAAGAAGAGAATAGAAGGGAATAGAAGGGAATAGATGGGAATAGATGGGAATAGAAGGGAATAAAAGGGAATAGAAGGGAATGGTAGGGAATAGATGTGAATAGCTGGGAACAGAAGGGAATTATTAGTTAGAATTTGTACAGTTACTTATCGTTTGTTCAAGGAGGTTTACGAATGAAATTTTTGTCCATTGATTTGTTTTACTTAATAATCCACTTTTTGAGTGAAGATTAACATTATAAAAGAGAAAGTTTAAGTGCGAAATTTCGAGTTACATGTGTTTTTTCAAAACGGCGTATAATACTGCGTTTGGTACACCGGTGTCCCAATACGCAGCAGTGGAATATCACTGTTGGTACACATATGGCCCAATACGCGGGGAACGTGTTAACATTTGAAACATGTAGCTAACTTTTAAATTATTTTAGGGAAATTGTAATTTTCTCATACAAATTTTTTTTTAGATCCAACACATGCAAGGAAATTGCCGTGCCACGATTCAGATTAAATAAAAATGAAGTGAATTATAGTTTGAAGATCGCATGTTTCGAGTAATTGATCCAATAACGTTCCAGAGTTCCAATAATGATCCAATAGGCGTATTTATAAAAAAATATAACTCAGTAATCACTGCAGTGAGTGACAGAGAGCGCATTTTCTCGTCGACGAAAATTTGAGGTCACGGACGGACGGATAGACGGACGGACAGACAGAAAGACAGACGGACATGGCGAGAGCAATAGTGCATTTTTTCCATAAATGAGAAAATGCGCTAAAAATGTACCCAGTTTAATGAAATGAGTTTTTCTTCTAAAAATGCGTTAATGTCATTCAGTTATTATTATTATTCCGAGCACCTCAAACTGTTTTTTTTCGTGGACATTATCATTACCTTTACAGAGTGTCTCGCCTATTTGTACAATTACAAATGGGAAGCGCTGGCTCAGCGACAGCCTCCTGAGTCCTGACTGAGCCACGCGTGCAGCCCTCACAAGAAAGTAGTCTCCCTTGCAATCGAGATTTTCTCGTCTCCGTTTTATGTTAAAATATTTCGAGGATATGCTATAGAAAAATCTGTTCCGAAGACATTTTTCAGGCTATTACATCTTGCAATAAATTCACTTGCAGAATGCTTCCTTCTTCACAGCTTGTTGTTATGTTTTTAACTTCTAGGCTTCTTTCCTGTGAAAAAAATTAAATAGGATTAAAAATTAAAAATTAAAAAGGATTAATTAAATATTATTAGGATTAAATAGGATCGGCTCACGTTACACGCGTCGTGAGCCGATGGCTGCAAAACTTGCTGTAATCGAGTACAACTTGGAGGTCGGACAGGCGCCGCGTTTCGCCAGTTAGCAACGCGTGCCATCTTCATCTAACCGTTAATGTTTCCTATCTGATGCTTTGAGCACACGAGCATTGGTCTATCATCTAGGTGATGGGATTTTTGTTCAGTTAGCCACAATGTTACAGTTATAATCATTATTCTATTTGAAGCATATTGAATACATTAGCACAATTTCACATCAAATTCATGTGAGAAAATATTTATTCTAGAAAATGTTTCGAGAAATTGGGGAAATAATTATATTTTGTAGAATTATCTCAAATGTTTCATTTTCACAAATGTAATACTGTATGGAAATGTCGGGGCATCATTCAATTCTGCTATAAATTTATAATTTCTTAAGTAAAGAAAGGAATTTTTGTAAGGTTGTCTAGCGATGATCTGATATAGAAGTTGCACCCTGTACTGGGTGAGCGCCTGAAATCGTGTTAATGAATTCAGGCGCTTAATTTCAACACGTTCAAAGTTAACTAATTTAGCCAAATTCATTGCAATTTCATCCGACAGTTCGAAACAAAATCTTTAGAGTGACAGCATCACTTTTTATGTTATTTACAGCAAGTCAAAAATAATATATTGCCAAAGGACGTAATGAAGAATACAAAATTCACTTACATTGACATAGAATAGAAGAGTTGACGCTAGCGTTTCAACTCACCAGCTTCCCCACAGCGCGCGTCTTGAAGTGGCCCGTCGAATACCTGTCTCTTATACACATCTAGATGTGTATAAGAGACAGACTCCAGCTTAATTGAACATTTTATTGGGTAAATACGGCTAAGAGTTTTGAGTTATTGACTCTTATCATTCGTTGCATTTTTGAAATTGCTGAGAACCATTTACACAGTTTGTGAAATATTTATCACGAAAATAATGCTCAATCGAATATTCTCAGTAGCCTGTTAGGGCTCAAAAATTTTTCATACAGAATTTTATTCTTCTACCAAAAATTGGGATNTATGACAACATCACTTGTCACGTTGATATGACAACATCACTTGTCACGTTGATATGACAACATCACTTGTCACGTTGATATGACATCATAACTTGTCACGTTGATATGACAACATCACTTGTCGCGTTGATCTCGTTGACACAACCGCGTTTCCTCTCACTGCCAAACCCTGCAACTTCCAAACATTTTTAGATAAATTTCACTGAACCAATCGAATATATCCAACCTGGCACGTATGATATGCATTTAATAGAATTGCCATTAAAATTTTTGTTACTTTGAGAAGATTTCCATGCTCTATTCAATAGTAAAGTCTGCTGGTGAGAACCCTGTTGTAGCATACAAGTTGTTTAATCAGTTACCCCTAAAGTATCATAAAATAATATGCATCATCTGGACAACAATTTTCGTATTTTATTCAAAGTATATAATTTATTGATATTTTCAAATTCCAATATTATCCCCGGAGTTTGGAAAAAATTGAGATTTTAGGATGATCCTATGCCAAACTTTGATTTATACTCACATTTTAGGAAGAAACTAGCAGTAATATTATCATGGTTGACAATCAGTCCAATAGTATCATGGTATAGAAAATGTAGCTGTATTGAAAAATTAACTTTTTGATGTGCCCCTCATTGGGGACGATGAAGCAAATATAAAGCAGATATGGGGACGTTAAAGAGGCCATATATATAAGAGGGCATATATATCTTTAGATGTAGAAAATTTATTTACTAATATACCTCTTTCTGAAACCATCGATATCCGTCTCAATTCATTGTTTAAAGTTGTCAATGACCTTGTCATTGGTTTTTACCGCAATGTTTTCAAATCTCTTCTTGAATTATCTGTGCTAATCTCAATTTTCGCATTTGCTAGCAAGTTCTACAGACAAATTGATGGTTTGGGCATGGGGCTTCTGCTCGGCCCTACTTTTGCCAATATATTCATGTGTTTTCACGAGGCTACATGGTTGGCCAATTGTCTTCTTGATTTTAAGCCAATTTTCTATAACCGATATGTTGACGATACCTTTTTGATTTTTAAACATCCCTCTCATGTGGGCCTTTTCTTTGACTATCTTAATCTTCTACATAAGTCTATCAAATTCACCATGAAGCTGGAATCAGATAATAGCTTGTCTTTCCTTGATTGCAAAGTTACCAGGTCTGATGGCCGTTTCCAAACTTCTATCTTTAGAAAATTGACATTTACCGGCTTAAGATCCAGTGTTTTTAGCTTTTGCTCCTTTCGTTTCAAGTTAAATGGGGTCCAAACATTGAAAAACCGCGGCTTTTGCATTTGTTCTACTTTCCTAGCCATGCACTCTGAATTTGAATTGTTGCGCAATATCTTTTCACATAATGGCTTGCCATCGCACCTGGTGTTTACCCAAATTAAAAAGTTTATGTCCAAGCAATATACTGCAGTCGTTCCCAAGTGTGACCATAGGAAAGTTGTTTACTGTTCTTTTCTCTACACTGGCCCCGCATCTGAGACTATGTCAAAGGAATTAAAATTTCTATTTGCTAAATATCTTCCGGATGTAAATCTTCATGTGGTGCTAGTTAACTATTTTAGAATCGGCTCGTTTTTTCAGGTATAAGGATACCCTACCTGTTCTTATGCGATCGTCACTATATAGTTTACAGATATAGTAATCCGGTGTTAGTGATCTACGAATTTTAGTATCCCTGTATATATTCAAACAGAAGACTAGTCTGAATGCCGCTTTTAGCTCCTTTCCTCTTTAAATAGTAAGTAGATTGGCCGTTTACTAGCGTTAATTTCATGTCTTATCTATTTATTTTCCATTTTGAAACCTGACAGTGCATTTTACTTTACTAATTGATTTATTTGTGTATCTAGGACTGACCTTTTTCTGAACAGAATTTTGTGTTATGAACTGACGATGGAGCTGGACTCCGAAGCGTTTTCTCTCATAAAGATATGGTGAATTTTTGTGGTATTTTCTTTGTTTTTAAATTCCTGGTTTCTTTGTTTTTAAATTCCTTGCCATTCGAGCAAACTAGTAATTTTAATACAAATTTTATGATGTGATATGAAATTGATAAGGCCCAAGCCTATGAGCTGAATATTTTCCAGTTAAGTTGCTGACGCCTGGCATTGTTTACTGAGACCTTCCCCCCTTCCCGCGCACGTCAGGGGACTTGTGCTCAAGATGTGCGCATCCATCCCCATGTCAGAGCTAAAAACTGCGGTGTATAAGCAATCGAAAATATCAGTTGTGTTCACAGTTTGATAATTAGGATGTTTTTTCGTTCTGCACATAAACATTTACACACATAATATGAAAACATGTTTGAGATGGTCGTGGCATATATATTTGAGATAACTCCTTGCTGGATTAATTGCATGGAAGACGATACGCCGAGTGGACAATAACGCATGGTGAATGAAAACGCATGGTAGAGTTGAAGCATGGAAAACGATAACGATTAGTGGACGATAACGATTAGTGGACCATAACGCGTGGTGAAATTAAATGATTCATTGATTGTCAGCTATTCATATTCATAATACAGAATCTAGCTGACGGCTATGAAGTTTTAATGTTGTTAGGTGAAATTAGTTTAGTCTAGGATGCAAGCGTTTTCTAAAACTTCAGCTTGGGATGTAGTGCTCAGTAGTAATGAATATGAATCTAATTATCTTCAACGGGATAGGGAAAATGAATTTCTATATTAATGTAATAAGTGAAATAATGCTTATACTATCAGAAAGATAGAGGATCGGAATGAGGTTAGTATTTCCTATAATATCGCGCATATGCCCCAGGATGTGGGAATATGTATTGTGATGCATCCGAAATGGTTTCAACCTATATTTCGTTGATGAACATATGTCAAAAACGACTCAAATTTAGAGAAAGATTTCAGGTGCGCAACATCATAAAATTTGACTTGCACTGCCATGGATTCATCGTTGATGTTATGAGAATCATATAAGCTCCATGTTGTGTGCTATTGGCAATGGTAATAAAAGTCAAGTGCAGTTCAGAAAGATGCTCTGCTCCAACATATTTCATGAAATAATTAAAAGAGAAAATTTCTAATGCTTCAACATTAAATGTAGTGCTCATGTAGTTATGGGTCGGGGTCAACTTATTTCTGAACTAGTATTTATGTTGTGAATATTAATAATAATTATATTTGATCCCCTACTTGTCTTCAAGATGAGAAGGGATGACGTCAAGGGAGGTGAGGTAACGCTTCCCTCACGTGCACGTATGCGACCTGCTGATGCGTACGCGCCTCAGCATGTGGCAATATGTAGTGTGGTGCATCCGAAATTGCTTAAAATTCAATTTCGTTAAAGAACGTATTTCAACTGCATTCTAATTTAGATAAACTTTTCAAGTGCCGAAGATGTGAGAATTGGACTCTCATCGTTGTTGTTACGTGAATGATATAAACACTAATCTTTTAATGAATGAGAACGTAGCTGTTTGGTTGTGAGGGAAAGCTCGCTAAAATAGATTTTCCACTAAAATTGTCACGTTAGGTCAAGCGCGCTGGTAGCTTAGTTCACTGTTTGTCGAGCCAGGAAGACGCGCGCGTCTTGTACGCTCTTCGTTACCAGTCAGCATTGCTTTGCTGTACTGCGGTATGCACCGGTAATCTGCTTCATGAGAATTAATTCTTGTAAATTTTTGTCTTTGGCATACTATACGGAAATTGTGTCACTTGGGTTTAATTGGTTTAGGTGGGGTGCAATTACGGATGTGAATTAGATGTAAGTTGTGAGATTCAAGGTCTGATCTTTCGTCAGTCATGCTTTCCTATTAGTCTATATTTTGTCAGTGCCCCAGCAGTCTGCTCGCTTTAACTCCCTAGCGCGGCAGCACCTGTAGCCTGATGCTGACTATGTCCCTTTTATTTAAGGTACGCCGGTGGGCCTGCTCGGTGGTGCTGACCACGTTACCTTCGGAGCCCTTGTTGTTTACTTTCAAAGCTGCTAGAGCCAGCTAGTTCTACGCGTGCCAGCACCGTCGCGTCAGCGTCCGTCCGCTCCGTTGAGCTGTCAAACCTCAAGTTGAGTTGGGCGCTGCGTGTGTGCGATCGGTCCGTGGTTGAACTAAGGAGGAGCCGATACGAAGCTTTACACTTGTTCTGTTAATTCCGTATCTGTTTCCAGTCTGGATTTAGTTTCAAATAACGTGATGAGTAAGCACGCACAGTGTCATTCTGTACCCGCAACTTTCAGTTCTTAAAGGCATTTACTGTATTTCTTAACTTAGTAAAGTATCAAAACTTATTCGCCTTGTCCTTCCTTCCTGCAACGGTCTTGAGGGCCTGCCCTGACATTGGTTTAAAGTCTCCTTCATGACGGCCAGTTTATGATGTGCATCAAATTGCTTCACGCGCGACGAGTGCCGGGACATCAACGGCGCTCTCAGGACAATATGCCAACAATATTTCCAGCGTCTATACGTGAATACCAACTTAAACACAAGCAACAAGAATCACGACTATGCATTCGTCATGGATAGTCACAGAA
>NW_025940261.1:0-119202 GCF_000764305.2 Hyalella azteca
GTCACGATTTCATGACCTCATGAAGCCAGTCTTGTGTTTATTTCAGCGATGCTCTGACATTGAGCTCGTTAATTAATTACCATCGCTTCAGTATAACGAGCAGGTGCTGATGCTGGCGCTGCTCTCATATGACGGCTCCTTCATCAGCCTGAGTGCAGACATAATTCTCTCGCTTAAAAACTGACCCTCATCCGTTTAACTTTGATGCTTCGTAAAGAGTTTGTTCGATTTTTTTCCTAAGCTGAAGTGCAATTCGTCCCAGCTAAGGAAGGTGGAAGTTAAATAATAGAACTCTGATTCCTACAATGAAATGCTAAGCCTTTAGCACAATAGAATTGATTTAAGCTGACATGTTTATTTTTAGTCAAATTTTGTACAGCTGTTATATTTAGTAGATGATCAAAATATCCTGATTGTACGAGTACATGAGTGACGAGTGCGGTTTCTTCATTGGTCTTGGTCAAATTTCAATTTTCCGATAAATATTGCGTAAGTAATTGTTATTTGGCTGAATATTCTAATAAAAATATTGCTTTGGCGAAGTTAGAATTAAGTTGTGGGTGGTTTAGTGGCGTGGAGAATGTGAAGGCTTAATGCGGCATGAATGACGGTTCAACATCAGGGACAACATGCCATGGTATCAAGAGTATGTGGGATGCCAAGGTTTGGTATGCTGCGTTTGGTACGAAATGGGCCGTTCTATAGTGTCGAAGAAAGTGAAGGCAGAGTGCGGCCTGAACATATTTGTACGGTTTAGTACATCCGGAGAATTTCCACTCCTGGAGTAATTTGGACATGTATAAAAAATCTGCTGCGTTAGGAGAGGTCTGTTCTCTTAGAAAATATACTTGTCATATTGTCTAAATAGTGACGTACTTAGTGCGTGTAGCGCAGATACTTTTGTTTTCGATGCTAAACTGGGTCGAGATGATCCAAATAATGGCAAAAAAGTGTCGCTATTTCTACAAACTATTATTAATTTCTCTGACTACCCATATAGGCTGGCAGACAACATAGAGGATATATAAGCAACCGGCGGGGCCATACTTTCAAAAATCGCTAAGTGAACGCAAGTATTTACGCTCTATTTTCTTGTCCATGATTGGTGGATTTTGCTCAAAAGGCCGTCAACGATGGGTTCATGAACATACGATCTCTTAACTTTTTTGAAAGTATAGGCCCGGCGGCTCGCGTCGTAAACATGCAACCAAGTACGGTTGAGTAAAGGACAACCAAGTTGAAGCAGTTCCACTTGCAATTAAAGGAAGCAGTTCAGTACGGAAACCTTGCTAATATCAATGACCTCATCAAGAATCATCAAGGATCATCGAGGATCTATGTCTTCCTTGATAATGGAGTGATGTAATATAATGATAATGGAGTAATTTGGAGCGATGCAGAGAGAGTGATGTGCAATTAAGAATTTATTCGGATACGCTTTTCTGAATGGGATATTTTGTTCACTTCACGTGATATTTTGTTCACTGTTTGCCAGCATATTTAAGCGTACGTGGTGTTTCAATGCAACCTTCTCTTTGACGCTTCCAAATTGAATAATAATCAAAACGCTACAGTAAAAACTTTTTTATTGACCGGCGCACTTCGTCTCAAAACACTCTATATATGAACTCAAATAACTTGAAACTATTTTTCATCGATAAACTTCATTGCGTTTTTCACTTTTCAATGCATGCGAATTCATGAATTGGACATTTCTACTCAAAATATATGAAAATATTCTGACCAGCAACTTTTCTAATTTGATTTCAGTTTACATCTTTAACTCGGCAAATGCTCTGCCACCGAAGAGGTGGACAGCGAAGCTCTAATTGAAGCTCCTGGAATTTGCTGATGCAGTGAGCAGAGGCGCTAATGAGGCTGCTAAGTCACGGATGAGGCAGTCTTCATCCAAATGCCGGTGTTAATTGGCATTCTCGCTCGTAGGCAAGCCTCTCGTTTCATCCACGCTTCGGTTTGTGTGTTAGCTGCGTACGCTGTGCGAATAATTTGTAGGGCAGGCCAAATCTTCGGTTCGTGTGTTAGCTGCGTACGCTGCACGAATAATTTGTAGGGCAGGCCAAATCTGTTGCATGCAGTTGATGTCTTGAACTCCAGTTCGAAGTTTTAAATCACTCAGTGAACAATCAGCCAATGCGCAAAATATTAAAATATATTAAGGTTCAAATGATATGTAGTTTCATTATACATATTGCTGAAGGGCAATTTTATTCACCTTGTAATTTTTTATATCCTGTCAAAAAAATAATATTCTACTCAACATAATACAAGTGACTGAAGTCAACCGACGCCACAGATGTTCTAGAATGCAAGCAAGGCGAGTTTTAAAAATATTTGGTCAATTCTTGAGATATGAAATTGAAGTAGTGGAATGTAGAATTTGGAGTGTACCGTCAGCTATGTGAATCAAATTCTGGATAGCATCGGATGAAGAATGAAATGAAAACTAATTGTCATTAGGAGAATATTAAAATGATGGCATATTGAATGATCAACTCAAAATTTGCATTAATTAATAATTCGACGGAAATGGATGCGATTAATCAGAAATGGAGGCTGTGTTAATTTTCACGATTGAAATTACTGTGAGATAGAAATTAACTAATCATTGCTTATTTTCTTACAATGTTTCAAATCTTTTGTAATTGCTTTACCTTCTTGTTTTGGGTCCCGATTCGCTTCATCCTTCGTGATTACAATTTTGAACGTACTAATATTTGGAATGCGTGTCAAGCACTGCTCGTTCAATCGATTTGTTATGTTTTTAGATAACATAACATAACATAACATAGTGATGTCGGCTCTGAAGTGTAGGCCTGATGTGGCCTGTCGCCGATTCTTTTCCATTTGTCGCCGATTCTTTTCCATTGATAAATGAATAAATAATCGGACCAGTTCTGCTACAAATTATTTGTTATATACAGTTCCTCGTTTGAGATACTCTTAAAGAATTTATACTAAATTAAAATATTAAAGTAGATTCTTGCCTTCATCGTAAATGAACGCTGATTATTCATGAATTTTATTAAGAAATCTCACGCAAAGTTAGTTTTTTTCGAGTAATTACTAATTGATACTATAACATGCGAAAAAAATGTAATTGAGATATATTACGTTACATTTATTCCACCATTCAACTAAACACGCTTCATTTATGCAGCACTCATGACCCAAAAGCGTGAAGGGTTTACAGGCACATAGACGTGCCTCTGATTTCATGATTTATTTACATGCGACACTTAATTCCACTGGCGTAAAATTAAGCCACGATTGTTCGTGACTAGCCAAAGGCCTGGCAACGAGCCAAACCTTGTTGCCGCTCCCGGCAACTTTCGGTGATCAAGTTGCCGCATAACAGAAAAGACGCGATTTGTGATCGCGGCAGCGGCGCCAATGTCTCCATCCTAAAACATGATTTGGCGGCTCGTCCACACGATGCGCTTTCGAAATCAGCTTCGTAATGACGATTTATTGGAGCTTCCAGTTTTCTGAAAATTCTTGATAAACTGATGTTTTTTTTTGTAACTGAGATAGAATTTTTCCTCGATGAAATAAAGCAACTTTCGTCCTGTACCGTGAAAGGTTCATGACGTAACCATAAAATAAAAAAAACGGTTAAGTTTACGTATCGTAAAAAGCTGCATTTATAATGCATGCTACGGTTACAGAGTTAACTGCTATTTTACCGGAGCGAGAATTCAGGTGATCGCGGTAAGTAAAATGTGTGAAGTCATGATGTCGTCAAACAGTTCTCAAAATACAACTTTCAAGTGCGACAGAAACTAACTTATATTCCTGAGATTTAACAATACATGTAATTAAAATGATCTTCCAAATGAAAATAGAGGAATGCCGATCAGGAAAAATTAACATGTACAAATACAAATTTTGATGACTTTCAGACAACGTACTTTCATGGCATATGAGTTTACATGATAGCTTCGAATACAAATTTAGATTATACCCATGATATTAATTTATGACATTAAAATTTTAACCCTCATACAAAACATTATTCTACTATACTACGAGATTATAAATTTTATCCCTCATGAAACACTATTTCATTATACTATTCGCCTATGAGGTAAAATGCCTTTAAAACAAGCAAGTCCCATCTTCATTATAATTATCAACTACGGTGATGTGGAACCACCGTTTATGACGATGAAAATAATGGCTGCGCTAAATTTCACTTGAATGGAGTTAAACGTAATTATTTGCTGCAGAGCATTAAAAAACATCAACTTTTGTGACTAGGGAAGAATATCTGATGTATGGCAAATAAAGTCCGTTTGAAACAAGAAGGCAAAAATTACTGATATATTATTAATATTGAGAACAACGAATATATAACAGTATCCTATGAGAACCAACACCAAATCCCATTACTCGATCTCGTGTTAAAGTTGTTCAATTCACGCACAAGCGAGAGGATTTTTTCCTCTCAATATATGCATTAATATTTCAATTTCTATTGAACCACGATTCTAAATTATCAAAATCTTTGCCATATTCATGCATGGCACGCACATTATATTCATGGGTTAGTTCTATACAGCCTCCCATCAACCATGATGAAGCTGTTTCAAGAGGAGCTAAATTGCGGCATACCGAACAAAGGGATCAGCCCGCGCATGCATGCACTCGATTCGAGTTTATTCAGTACCGCCGCGTTCAATCGCCTTTGTCCTCAGACGCAATATTGGAATTGCGTGCGAACTTTGCAGTTCCGCTACGCAATCCTGATTTTTTTATATCATTTGATACATTCGATGCTTTTATTGTAGCTCTAGACTCGAGTGAACGTTAGACTCGAGTTAACCAAATAGACGCGAGTAAACGTTAGACTCGAGTAAACGTTAGACTCGAGTAAACGTTAGACTCGAGTAAACGTTAGACTCGAGTAATCGTTAGACTCGAGTGAACGTTAGACTCGAGTAAACGTTAGACTCGAGCGAACGTTAGACTCGAGTGAACGTTAGACTCGAGTGAACGTTAGACTCGAGTGAACGCAGACTCGAGTGAACGTTAGACTCGAGTGAACGTTAGACTCGAGTGAACGTTAGACTCGAGTAAACGTTAGACTCGACTGAACGTTAGACTCGAGTGAACGTTAAACAAGAGTGAACGTTAGACTCGAGTGAACATTAGACTCGAGTGAACGTTAGACTTGAGTGAACGTTAGACTCGAGCAACGTTTTTTCGACACCGTCGCCTCGCTAGGCTTGTTGAGCTAGGCTAAACATTACAACATAAACATTACAACAATAAAAAAATTGCTGTTTAGTTACATTTTGTTCAGCAAAAGCTTATTAAATGTTCAAACAACCCTTTTACTTTCAGAACGGTAATCGTTCGTGTCATGAAACGTACGGTAATCGTTTCATTCTAACATACGGTAATCGTTCTCTACACTGAATCGAAGTTATTCTCTTGCTCATTGCTCATCTTCCATTGAAGTTCAATGTTTTTTCCTATTCATCGATATCAATCAGTCTTATTTTAAGCTTTGGTGACGGATTTTACAGCAACCCCCATGCGGCGAAAGACTTTGGAATATTTTACCAATAAAAGAATTAACGTACGCGACACGTATGAAACACATACAGAATTGATTAATTCTGGTCTGTTCAAGATTCCGCGATGACGCATCCAGATCCAATATTCACCACGTTCGTCGTATGTTCTTCTGGTAGACTTTTCTGCTCATAATGTACTACTTTATACATATATACTACATGCTTTACAAATATAATATACTATAGTACAATAATATACTTTGTAAGCATGCTCGATTACGCGAAAATTTTACTATAACTCGTCAAACATTGAACGATGAACCAAAATTTAAGTATCAAAAGCTACGGACTTAATTAAAGAGCGTAGCAATCATGAATGGTAAGAGTTAACCTAGGCCACATAAAAAAGGTCCAAAATGATTGCCATATTCACTGATCACAAAAGAAAATGATTTCATTATCTAATTAATCTTCAGATATTTCATTAAATTTTGCGAATTTTTATGTATTTTCGTTGATGATGTGGATCGTAATAAATATAAATTGCAAATTGTTCTGATACATTGCCTTCTCATATAAATCATCATAATATCTCACAAACCAACATTACAGTACAACATAAATTCTACTGATCAGAGATAAATATTAGTAATTATGTAAATCCTCAATGCTCATGTGAAATAGCGACTACAATTTTATCATGGTATACATCACTGAATATAAAATAGCAATAGTTGAAGTAGATTATTTGTGTTAAATAAATCGCATGAACTAACACATTCGCACTCCCAATCGAGATGAAATCTTTGTCGAGTTAAATCCGTGATGTTTTATTGCAGCTGTGTTTTTAATATTAGAGAGAGGTTTTGCAAGCTCTGTTACTTAGATCTGCGAGTGAGAGAATTGTAAACGGAATTAAACAAGGGGAATTTTTGGCATGCGGAACAAATTGCAGTCCGTGCTAAAAAGCATGCAAATTTAATTTTTAATTCATTCAAGAACTGCTTGCTTGTTGGCCTTTAATTTCAAGACGATAAATTTGCCTGAATTTATTGCGTATGACTGATGAATAGCACATTATTATCAACATTTATATTAATTATTTGTAAACCGGATTCTGTCACAGAGTTCGCATATTCCAACTGCAGGCTATGGGTATCCTGAATGCCATAAAACTCTTCAAACTTTAATTTTCTAGTGTACCTCGTACAAATAGAATAATAGATGCCAGCTTATTGTTATTCTATTACTGATATGTATCGAAAAATTCTGTATTTTATGACCATAATACTGTTTTTAGCGTATTTTCACATTTATGGAAACGACATGGCGAGCACTATTGTGCTCGCCATGTCCGTACGTCCGTCTGTCCGTCTGTCTGTCCGTGACTTCACGTTTTCGTCGACGAAAAAATGCGCTCTCTAGCTGTAACTCACTGCAGTGAGTACTGAGTTATATTTTTTATACTTTACCAAAGCGTATTATAGATCCCAATGGCCGATTATGAATTTACTGGCAAACTTCAACGTGTTTAATGACTACCATCCGAGCTGTGCCGCGTCACATCGTCATCATAACTGACGATTGATTGAGATGGAATAGTTCCATACTCTCTGTAAATATGAATATCATCCGTCATTTGGTTAAATAGATGCAGTTTGACGTTATTTTTATAATATACTTACTCTTTGGCGACGGAATTTTTTATTACTTTTTCGAGGATAGCTTACACACTGGTATAAAATTTATCGCTTAAGAAAGGCTTGGGGATTTTCATGGCAGATGAAAGTGGCTGGAAAATCTACATAAAAATTATTATTCATGAAATACAAAACACAAATTATAATTGATTTTAAGAGTTTCAATTTCACGATTTTTGCATCAAAGTAGGATATTAATTCCCTATAAAGACATGAGTGTTTCTCCGTAAGCCCTTCGTGAACGCGGACATACTCTGTGTAAGAGCCAACTTTGGAAGCCTCGGTGCTGCATATCACGCATAAACATCCAATGATTTTGTTCCTGACAGATTTTTTACACCAACTTACAAGGACGTATTTTTCTCCAGCGCAAAAAGCAACGATGTCCACCCCTCAGACTCAAGGGTCCATGAAGCGAAGAGATACTGCGAGGATTTTCCCGTACGACAACTCAACGAGGCACACGCTCAGAAAATACGCTACGCGAAGTTGCAGTACGCAACATATAAAAAATTTCAGAATAATATATTATGGCACGTGCAAAAAATGTAATCCGGAATCATGTTATAATATAATAAAATATAATATAAATATAATACCCAGCCAAGTCGCTTTTAACTGTCAATTATTATAAAAGAGACAAGCTGCGAATAAAATTAGTTTTTTGATTGGAAGTAATATTGAATTGTAAAATTGAATAACATGGAAGTAAGAAGCAAAGAATCAATTATAGCTAGGAAGAAAATGTGTATTAAAGAAGTTCTAGAACTGTTTCGTAGTCGGTAAAAAGGATACTTTTCGATGAATTTGGAAGCAGTGAACGCAGTGCTGGCTATGACAGTGATCGATGCGTCACTCGACAGCTACGCAATGTTTACCGCTCTACCAACTACACACCGAGACTAATGGCTCTGACCCGAACCATTCAAGTCGTGCTCTATGGTTCTATTAATATGCACAAAACTATTTCCTATTTGAGGATATAAAAATTTTCGACATAAACTCCATTATTTGTCACATGAATTTTTTGTCTGTAATTGAGGTTTTAATTACTTCTCACTAACTTAAAATGTTAATTATCACTCTGTACAGCGGTCAAAACATTGAATTTTCAAATTAAATGAAAAGACTTTAATCCATAGACCAAGAAAACCCCGCATTTTCGGCAAGAGTTGCTAACTCAATGTCAAGATGTTTCATTCTTAGTTGATCCAAGCCATAATGCAAAGTAGCGAACGCTATCAAGAAGCATGAGGCTCAAATTTCCGAAAAATTCGCCTTCAAAGTTCGCGCTTTCCTCTTTCGGGCCAAATGTTTACCCTTGGGGCGAGTGTCTGCCTAAAGTTCCTAGGGTGACTAGCACACAGAAGTTAAGAGCTTTTATATCAGCTGTCAAATCAGGCTACCGTTGATGTCAAAAATGCACGTCATGGCAAATTTATGCTGCGGCACACTCCAGGCGAACGGCTTCAGAATTTGGCAAAGATGATCAAACTACTGCGTTATGGTGTGATCGTTTTTTTTTGCAGCAAAATGAAAGACGCATTTTTTGAACAGGTTAGTGAGCAAGGTTTAGAGCACATGTTTAGTGAGAAATATATTCAAAGATTTCCATAGGCTCTCTCGTCAACTGTTCGGCACGTGATATTGAAAATTATTTAGAATCTTATTGTGTTCTATAAGATAACTTTTAATATTTTTTGAAGTTCTCGTGATTTTGGTAAACAAATTGAAGCTATTTCCATTCGTGTAGTTCTTACTGAGATTAGAACAACGTAAAAAAAAACTTTTGTATGAATCCGCCATATAGTTCATGTGACAATGCCTTATATATGTGCATGTATTTAGATTTAAAATTATTGTTTGGTTAGATATTAAATGGTAACAATGGGGTGATGTAAAATTTTTATCCAAGATTGCATCGGTTAATTTTTACCAATTAAAGACGATGATATTAGCAAGATATTTGACCATTTAATTCGGAAACTCTGCAATAATATAAAACCTAAATAATATTTCAGAAGAAAAAGTCGATTAAAAGTAATATCAGATCTTCAGCAATATGTTAATCGAATTAGATTAAAATAGACGAACTGAAATTGAGCTGCTGAAGATTCAGCGTAATATTTATCACGCGAGAGGGATGCGTATACAGAAAGCCAGGTTTAATAACGCTCCCCCAAAGCACATATATGCGTACGGTTCGGGTCAGAAACCTCCATGCCAAGCGCTCTTAAAGTCACGTCATTCCTATAATTTTGCGCAATTGAACTGCTATGGAGGGTCGCGAGAGACTCGTGAGAGGGTCGTGAGAGGGTCGCTCGAAAGTGTCTTGCTGCCTGTCATTTCAAGCGATTAGTTTGTACAATGTATTGTAGTGCAGCTAGGCAACGAAGAAACCATAGAAAAAGTTGACTATCTTACGAGAGTAAACGCGTGAGTGTCACGCGAGAAAGACAACCAATTTACTGTGCTCACTGATACTGATACCATAAAGTCATTACATTTAAATAATGCATCACCATACAGCGTTCGTCATTATTTCCTATTAATGGGATGCATTTGACCCATTCGATAAAATTCTTATTTTGGCCGCTCTTTGCTGTAATTTTCGTAATGTATCTGTTTATTTATTACGTTTATAATTGTATTGGCTATTTCATCATCAATCTTATTTCTAAAGGTCAGAGCGAAGCCTCTCCAGTGACTGTGATTTATTGTTTTTATTATGTGCTCACCATCATTCATCTGTAATTGTAATTAGTCGTGATATATTTTTATAATTGTGCATCACGCAAGTAAAGTTCTTTCAACTCTTAATTCAGAATACGTTTTCAAAAGTAACAGTCACTTGTTCTCTTAAATAAATGTATTTGAATGTATTCCGATGTTTGAAATGGTCAACAACCCTAAAAAAATCATTTTCACTACTAGCGTTGAATTTGATTTACAAATTATATGATATGAAAACCGGATTTTTGTTTCGCTGGTGTGCACGCAATTTTGGTGTTGATTTACTTATTGTAGAAATTGAAGCTGATGAGTTGCACGCAACACGAGAAGCCCGCAATATTTTTACCGTATTATTGCCTCACCGCACACAGCAATTACTGCGGCCCTTGACCTAGTGTCCCGATTTTATATCCCACTTGGGCAGTATTAGCCGAGGTTATATCCACCCAATGCCCCGAGCCAGATCCCTGGATTATTGGATAAGTGCTGTGTTCTGTGGACGGAATTACTCCGCACAAACCAAATGCATTCTCTGCTCCAATCGCCTAATATAATTTTCGTAATAACTTAATTATGATGTTGTGTTTCATTGCCTAAATGCAACAATATTATGAGTTGATGCAAGTGAATCAATGATGAAATTTTTGTTTATGTTTTAGTTGATTAATAATAAAATGGCTTTTCAGATTCCAGAATCGGTACATATAACCTAGTCATGCACTAGTCATGCAAAAAACGCAACTGCACAAATCGCGTACAAGTCTTTCAAACGTCGATACTTAGGATCGTATAATTTTATTAAGCATCAATAAAGAACGTCGTCCATTAAACACCACAGTAATCGTAGGGGAGTTCTGTGAATTTTTTAAGTGTCCATTTCAATTTGTGCGCCAAACACACAATTACAGAGCTCCCTTCTGAAACGAATTGTCCAAATTATTAATTATTGTACATGAGCTTCTATAGAAATCAAATATTGATGAAATCTCTGACCCTGAGAATCCATGATAAACCTTTAATGGCAATGCATGTTAACCTTTTCCACTCGCGATATTGGTAGCTTTCATCATTCACAATTTTTTATCGCGTGACAAAATCAATTGCCAGACTCTCTGCTTGTATGGAAACCTAATAAGCATGGCACGTAGTTCAAGAAACTGAAAAATTCAAATTAATTAGATCCTCCAGCTACTAGCACTGTTACAGGTTACGGTCACTATCATTATTACTGTCTCAAATTTCATTTCTACCGTTTGGGATTTGAACCGCACAGAGATAAATAATGAAAACACCTTACCTAACCTAACATATTCGAAAGAATAAAAAGAGCCTTAACTATGCCTGAGGTGGTTTTTGTTGAATTTGAACAAAGAGATAATGTGTCGCCCCTCAGGCATATCGAACAACATTCCGTCAGATTCCAAATCATAGGTTCTCGGTACTTTTTCCATTATTGTCAAATAAAGCACTTAAAATTATTTGTTTTATCTATTGACACTCAGGATCATGAAGTTTATGAAAGCTTAGCGCGTTCGACGTCGATTCTGGTTTGCAAAAGGCTGAAAATAGTCAAAAGTTGACAAAAAATCACGAATATTCTCTTGATCGAGTTATTTTAAGATTGCATGAACAAGTTCAATCAAGTTGCCAGCAATTTGAGAAAAAAATTTGTCAGGCGTTAGGTCCGGAAAAATTCGGTCAAACTCGAGGTGCAGGTGAAGGTTTAACTGCTAGACACATTTCAGAAGCTTCCGCAGTAGTGTCCAAATGTACATAATTTTTCGTCACCGAAAATCAGCTGTAGGTGATGTCCCTGATCGAAAGCCATTCAATTAGAGTTATTGGAAGTTTTGTTTATGTTCGTTTGTGAACTCAGCATGGAGTTCGCTCCACCAGTTCATTTGTCTCCAAATTGGTAATTAATAATCGAGGGGGTACGCGAAAGAGATTGATGTGCTATAGGGCACTTTTTGCGACAAAATATTCCTATTCCCGTCGAATTTTCAGTTCCGCACCGCAAAGGTGATAAACTGTTGAATCTACTAAATTAGACCGGTTTCGAATGTGATGACATAAATCGTTCAATAAAAACTTAAACGCCATGTTTCATGTCAAGCATTTTATTTCATAATGTTCGAACGTTTCCGGGAATTACTGCTGACCTCGTAAGTGAATATTGACCTACTCAACCAACTTTAATCTACATTTATAATGCCTAACCGAACTATGAGCAATGTGAAAAAAAACTCTGGCACTTAATTCTCTGCAAATTGTGCTGTTGACCCCAGGCATTTTACCAGACTCGTATCGACCTCGTCCACTGGAGGCCATAAGACTCTTCAATGATCCGGGAAGCTACCGAACAAATCCCACCAATTGGCAATAGCGAGCGCTGCATCTCGCTCGGCTCAACGTCACAGGCCACGTTCTTTGTACGAATTGGACGCTAATACTTTTTAAGTTCTCCTGTCGATAAACATAATAGCCCATTTTTCAAACCAATCATATGTATTAATGCCCGGGATATGTACATTTTTGATTGTATATCTGAATTTAAGTGATAAAAAAATACTGCGAAAAACAGACGTTATTTTATCGGGGGGTTAATTTTTATCGCCTTGTTTCAAAATCTGGTCTACTACGATACTGAGAATCTCAATCCAAAGACTGAATACAGAATGTAAATTATTATAAGAAAATAAATAGCACCTATGTGCACACATGATGTTTTAACACAATTGTAATGACAAAGTTATAGATATTTTATCTAATATTGGAGTGTTAAACATTTATCAACATCGGGTGGTGATATGCTTCTTCAAAATCATTGAAACATAAGATGCTTCAACAGAGCGTATGAGTCAAAACTTATCAAAAGTCACCGTGCCGAATTTAAATCATGTATTCTTGTGATAAAAGTATATCATTGAAGATACAGTAAAGTAAAGCGAAACTTTTAGTGTTAGCGTTATATATGTGCCAAATGGTGACAGGAACGATTTCCTCTATTTCTTCAGAGTTATTATTCTGTCAAGCGCGCGCTGTCCCGACAATTTGTCAGTAAATTTTCGGACCCAAAACGCTTTCATTTAAACCATTCTCCAAAATTGCTATGGTTCTGGGCACCGCTCGCCACAACTTTTCAAAGTTCTGTATTGCAAAAAACGGCAGTTATTTTCTTCTACCTTACTGGCAGCAACAGAGAAATGTCCAGGAACCGAAAATTATTTCTTCAACACAACAACCTCCGGTACAGCGTAGCGAGCGATGCAATCGAGAAACTGAGCTCAAATTCTGTTTATTTTTTGGCCATTACTATTAATTTTTATTGTTTTTTCGCGGAGAGTTAGTGATTTGGAAGCATTTGATGACACTGCGATGATTCCACCGAGAAACTGAACTTATATGTATACATGTTATAGCGTGTTCCATTTGCTCTATGGAACAGTTAAAAACAGAAGCTCCTGTTGTTGTGACGCATTTTTTAGAAGCCGAGGGCTACAAAGGAGCGCCGAGATACACTTTAATTGAAAGGCTTTAATTGCACTGGGAAAACAATTTATACTATCTTTGCTCCATGTACTGAAAACACATTGCACAATAGAGCTGAGAGTATTTTTACGATGCTTTGTAGGAAAAGAACTATTTATAAATTGGTCTATAGACTATATTATATCAGAAACTGTTACTTCCATCATTTTGGTATAATTATTAAGCCCGAGCGACCGTTGATGTTCAACCCAGGAAAGTAACCCTTGAACACAATATGACCATTAAAACTCATTTGAAGCTGGTCGGGAAATTAGCACAACACATCATTTTGCAATGTAACCTTTTTAAAACGACAATTTGTAATTCATTAATCCTCAATTTAACCGCAACCTGAAGAAGGATTCCAAAATGAATATAGATTTATACCTTGACAATTTGGTATCCATGATACGAGACTTTTAAACTGCTCGTGAAAACGTCTCATGAAAATTTAAATGGGTATATATATTTTCACAATTATTGTTGCAGTTTACTGAGTGAAATTTTCTCGAATTAGTTCATAAGTGGGTCCACCATGATTAGTTTTCAGCAATGCTGATATACTCCAACGTTTGAAACATCATGAACCGCTGGTTATGATATTCCTACGACAGAAAAGTTACATTGTTCTGCATTCATTCAGGTTGATTGATGTCTAACGCATTCCAGATAAATTTACTGAATGCAATTATTCAAATTAGTTTTGCACACAACTAATACCATCGGGGTTAAAAATTTATTACGCTTTCTTATTCGACTTCACTTCATGATTTTTTAAACTATATTGACTATTTATAATGATTGTATAATCGAATCTAACAATATCCGGGGGCGTGTATGGGTCTAACCTGCAATTAAACATAAAAAATTTTAAGCATCACTTTAATGGATTTCATGATTAATCAATAAAATCACCATAGGATATTCTTCTCATCATCTATGAACACTGGCTTCCCATGTCAGTAAGATTTGCTTTATATTTTCAGTGATAATCCTCCTTGCAATCCAAACATCATCTGTTCTAATGGCTTTTGCGAACCATTAATGTTGCACTGGGAAGGAGGACATTAATCTCGATTTCTCTTGACGGCATTCATTACCAAGCCTAATATTTCTCGCACGATTATATATTCTCTCTCGTTTAGTGCGAATATTTGATATTGTTTGTCTAATATATACCAGTGAACCAGAGAGAAGACAGATCTATTCATAGCAATGCCCTGTTCTTCTCCGTATGTAAGGTAAACTTCATGAAGGAAGTGCCTTTCTCAAAGTAAAAAAAAAAATACTTCATGATATGGAGTGTCGACTTTTTGCTTGGAAGTAAACAATCTAATTTTGGATCTATGGAGATCTGTTTCATAACTTCCCATATTCCTCCACCTTCTCATCGGAAGATTGTGTAACGGAGTTAGAGTCTATTGTGGTATTTGGACGGCAAATTGCTTAACTATCAACATACAAAACTTTCTGCAATATGCGTCAAGTTGGACAGTACTTCCCAAAGTTTGGGGCGTTACCAAAGGCGAGGAACTGAGAAATGGGGAAGGGGGCCGGCAGAAAGTTGAAATGTAATTTGTCGATATTTTTGATGCACGACCCGTGCAAATGAAGTGCTGAAACCCACAAACTTTCTCAAGGTGGGGCTCGTGCAGCTATCTAATGCTAGGTATATGAGCTAGTATGTTAATTAACAAATAACATTATTCAGGATGCTGAATACAATGCTCATCCTGCATGTGTGCATGGTATTGTTGGTTCATTATTGAATTAAACGGAAATGGCATTTAAACATTGCAGGTTGAGCAGTTGATATGGCTCGAATATTTTTTTGTTGCGGCGAACTGATGAAAATGCTAGATAGCGTAGATGCAATTTAAAAGCAAAGCCTCTTCACAACCTCACGTATCTGCCCATTATAATAACAGACTAAATACGACGAAAGCATTTTAGATTACAGTTTCTAACTATGCGCATAGGAAGAGAGTTCTTAATTACATATATATTCGGCTAGGAAATTGGTAACGGCCACAACTTTTGGTTAAGTGTGCGTTTACTAGCAGGTTACCTCTGGAATAACCCTTGTGTTGTCAGTATACAAAATGCAGCAGGTAATCCATGTACGGCACAGTAAGTTTAAGCAGCGTTTATAAATGTAGGTTTTTATCTAGTAACTTCTTATTTTTGGTCCTTGCAACACAAATTGGAAATTTCAGAAATATTTGAAATTTTCATTTTTGATACGCAAATATCATTCATGTGTCGTGTTTATAGAAATCCCGAGTTACAAATTTTACGTATCTTCTAATGAGCAGAGCTCAGGTATCAAAGACACAATCCACATTGTACGACGTCTCAAGAAATAAAATCTGCATTTTTTTTGTCATGGATATCAATGATTCCACAGTTCGCACACACGTTTAACAACTTACATGTATATCTGACGTAACTATGCTACGAACGCATATATATGCGGAGTAAAAAAAATTCGCTAATCTCTATCTGCAGGTACAATAATATCTTTTTGCCTGAAACTTTACTTTAAATTCTGTACACCGACGGTTTTTTTGGTCGGCTCACCATAGAGTGTGAAAAATTCGATACTGACGATAACGTAACGATCGACGTACCGAATTTTAGATTCGTAATCAGAATGCAAGACGCGACTCTATAGTCTCATTTCTGCACAGTAGTCGAAAAAATGTTAGCTATAAAATGTTCAAATTTTTAATCCCGATTCTTCCTTACAGTTACGAATAGTGTTAAGATATAACTACTTTTCTAAATACAAGTTCTTGAGTCATCGAATGACCTCAGTTTTCCAGGTAATAATATCAACTATAATAAAATAATATTTTGTTGCATTTTTTAAATATATCAAGAGTTAGGAAACGTCTGTTGATGTAGATAAAGGTTGAGATCTTATTTAGTTATTGAAAGAGATGATGGAATATTTGAGATTCATTTCCATTAAATTTCTGGATACAGTTTCATAAAAATTAAGATTAGAATTTATTTGAGAAACTTATCCACCCGGAAGAAGTTACGCTCGCAGATGAGGTTGCCATGGAAGGAAATATTTCCATTTCGCATGAAACAATTCAGTCTCTCAAATTCGGAAATTGAAAAATTGTCTTACATAAACAAATTCATATTCATGTTATTTGTAAACAAATCTGGTCAAACAGTAAAAAATTTGAAAGTTTTCGCATCTTGGAATAGTATTATTATCAACCCTCGGAGAATGATATGTGCGAAGCTTGTTTACTTGTGACGAGAAGTGTTATTGCGTGTGCAGCCTAAAGAAAATCCGTCCACTTAATGACTAAACTTTGAATGGATTCTTTATGACTTAGTTTGTTGCTGAATTGAAGCCATTGACCTTCACTTGAGACTGCCGGATAGAACTGCTTGAAGTATGGATAGAACATCTTCTCTGTTGAACAATTCAACTTTGAAACTCTATTTACCTCCCATTCATAAACAATTGTCGGTAAAAAGTTAACATTACAAAATACATTATCACAAGTTACGAGGGTTGATTGCCACTGACATTTAAAATAACTTGATTTTAGTTTACATTTAAAAAAAAAACTAAACAAAAGAAAACCTGCGAAAATTGTATGACAAAAGATTTATTGTCAATGCTTAGACAATGATGATCTTTGCGGTAGATGAGAACACGTTTACCTTGAAATAAACAACAATAGAATATTGAACTAGCATTTTAAAAATTAAGAACTGCCGGGCACTGATATAAACTCAACATCTCATGAAAATTAATGATAAATCGTTGTTGAATCACGAAAAGTAAAAAAAGTTGAATCACAAAATTCATAGGGTAGTTACTCCTGAAGTCGTCCGGTAAGTTATTTAACTTAATTAAAAAATTATACCATTCTTATATATTTCAAAGGGAACCGGGAAAATTGAAAAGCACAATCTAGGTTTCGTCTTGAGTCAGATATTTATACTAAAGTCTGATATTTTCAAAACCTAATGGATTTTCAGAAAATTTTTGATTTAAAATGTGAGTTTCCGCTTGTTTGAATAAATTTGTGGTGTTCCGGCAGGAGATGCTAGGCAATTCGCGCAAGCCCGAGTCTCATTTACATTTATAAATGCCGTCCAGAAGCCTCCATATTCATGACCACGTGTTGACGTCTTCATTTGCATTCAATTTTCTACGTTTGCGCCGGATGAATTACAACAGACTTGGATAAATCGCATAATTGCAATAGTTCAATTAAGGTCGTTTGCTACTGAAAACGCTAGTATGACCAATGAGTCTTGCGCGCTTAAAATCAGATGTTAATGGATAAAAAAAATAGTTAATTTAAAATTTATAATAGTAGTTTAAAACGTTCTCTCAATTTCATTTCTACATTTCATGTTCTCCTTCTTATTTATTTTATTTCCATTAAATATACGCAGTGATAGTTTTAAATGTAATCGGCCAGTTGAATTGTAAAAAACTAGTCAGATAAGAATCTTCATTAAATTAAATTGAGATTTAATAAACATAGACGATGATGAGAAATATTTTTACTCTACGTTTATAAATTAAAATCATCACCACCTAAAGCTATATCTCTGGTTGGTAATCAGTTTGAAATACGAAAATCGAGTCCTATAAAAACTTAATTATTTATTGCAATGATTGAAATATTGATTGGACCAACTCAACACGAACATCTTTTGACGGAATATTAATATGAGGAAGTTTAATCCGTTTGAATAAATTTTGTTCCACGCCCCTTGAAAACAAACAGACGACTCGTACATATCGCAAATACGACCCTAGAAAAGTTTATTTTAGCGCACTGATAAATGTAGAAGTACATGTACATGTCGTGTAATGAACCTCAGGGTAGTTCAGATAAGCAAAATCCTAAAAAATGTAAGCTTTGTATTTGCAGGGCTGAGGGCCTAGTGTAGATGTCCTTGATCTGCAGCCTCGTTGCTGAGATCTCTACTTCACTCTCACATCCTTAGCTCCCAAGGCTTAGAATTATGTCAAGATGTAACAAAATATCAAAGACTGATGTCTTTTCCCTAATTGATCAATGGCAAAAATAATTCACTAGAAAACAAACGAAAGCAAACTCAAGATGAAACGAGGCCTATATATGAATTAACATAAATTAACAAAGTCAGATTTGTTTCGTACAAATATTAGAGACTAGTGTAGTTTGGCAGAAGCTGTTCTTTAATGCAGGTTTCGTTGAAGACCAGAGAGTATTTCTTATTGACAATTTTCTTATTATTTTTCTCGATTATAATTTTATTAATCCGAAAACTAATATTAGAAGAGAATTTTATTTTAGTTATCAATATTAACATGAAGTAAACTTCCAATACAAATACTGTCATGACACGTGCAAAAACTGGATTGACGAAGGACAGACGCAAAATCCCTGTCACTTAGAATTCACTCTGCGAGATCAAAACACGTCTGGATAAGCAGTAACAAGCTGCTTCCGTTGGTCACAGTGGAAGCTTGGCTGATCTGCCTGCAGGATACAACGCCTATACACGACAAACAGCAGCGCCGATTGTAAGGGTACTACACAGTGAAAGCAGATTGCCAGCTTGCTGGTTACCTGCTCAGGCTGGTGCCTGAAACCATAGAATACAGAAGCCTATTCGTACAGGTTTTCACTGTGAACACTCACATTATTATCCTATGTTCATTCTTGTGGCAGGTTGGAGCAGGTTGCCCGCGCGGGCAAACCTGCTTTAACTGTGTGCGTACCCTTAGCTTAGAAACCCTGAAACGATAGCATGCTTATACTGTATAATACCCAGCCAAGTCGCTCTTAACTGTCAATTATTATAAAAGAGACAAGCTGCGACTCAGGGTAGTTCAGATAAGCAAAATCCAAAATAAATGTAACTCAGTACCCACTGCAGTGAGTGACAGAGGGCGCATTTTCTCGTCGACGAAAACGTGAAGTCACGGATGGACAGACGGACGGACGGACGGACATGGCAGGCACAATAGCGCATTTCTTCCATAAATGAGAAGATCCTAAAAAATGTAAGCTCTGTATCTGCATGGCTGAGAGCCTAATATAGATGTCCTTGGTCTGCAGCCTCGTCGCTGAGATCTCGACCTCACCCTCACATCCTTAGCTCCAGGGCTTGGATTAATGCCAAGATGTAACGAAATATCAAAGACTGATGTCTATTTCCTAATTGATCGATGGCAAAAATAATTCATTCGAAAACGAACGAAAACAAACTCAGTGCGAAGCATTCCATAAAATTCAACCCAATATTTATGCAGTATATACGTATGCTTCACAAAAGCTTTTTTTCACAATGGGCTTTGTATTGCAACTGCAGGGTATCATAAGGACAATTTCAATGAGCTATCACGCAATAACATTATCTAGTAACCAGTGTGTCTAAAAATCACATCCTTGCATGTAGGAAATTTTCATTGTTTTCCGTTGGCTTCTTATGTTTATACCTTCTAGCGAATAAGGAAGTCAGGCCTGTTTGCTCGGAGTTACTTTATTGCGCTGGCGCTCAGATTCTGCGCTGATAAAATATTGCCTTTCTTGTCAGGAGATGATGAAACACAGACCACAAGATGGCAAGATTTTCCTTCATGACGAATATTTCTCATGATGACTTTGGAAAGAATTGCGCCCTGGAGTAAGTCTTTTCAAAATTCTTATCCTGGATTTAGTGTTTCTTTTTCTTCACGTTGGGATAAAATGAGAGTTCCTTTATACATTTGAGCTTTTAATGTGCCGGAATTTGTACTCGAATATCTTTGTCTTCGTTTGAATTCGTAAAATTAATATTAAAATAGTGAAATTAAAAAATTTCTTGGTTAAGCTTATCAAATAAAAATAATTGGGTAAGACCATTCAAAAAAATTTGCTATGGAATAGGATGACATTCGGAGTTATGCTCAGCTCGATCGACATTGAGACTGCGGCACGGACCTGATATGAAATCTGGCATCATTGAAAAATTTTCAATCTTGTGAGTGCTCGGCAGTTCTTACATCGATTGGACATCTCAAAAAATACAAGACTTACATCAGGATGGGCATAATCTGCTTTAGGGTACCAGTGTAACTGAAGGATATACTGAAATTAGAATTTATTGTGTGTTAATCAGCCGTATAAATGCACACAAATTTTAGGGTACCAGTGTAACTGAAGGATATACTGTAATTAGAATTTATTGTGTGTTAATCAGCCGTATAAATGCACACAAACTCATGGTTTTCTTCATGGTTTTCCTGCAAGTTCGAGCTTCACACATCTCACCTTATGTGTGACCACCATTCCTTTCGCTCATAATTATTTGAGGTCCACCGGGATAAGTAGTAAGCCCAAACTTACTTAGAGTAATCTTGTTTCAAATTATTTGTCCTGGGACTAGAATGCAACACTTCCCCGAGTTCCGAGATCCTTATAAATGCTGCAACTGAGGAGGAACTGATCTCTGTTAGCTGGTGCACCAGCACGAAATAGTGGTTCTAGAACACAGAACAAGTGGAACACCAGTATTCAATTGCGGTCCTAGAACACAGAACAGCGGGGATAACATAATTTAGGTCGTATGCATAACCGCTATAGAACACTAGCACTAAGCATATGTTCCAAGTTACGAACGGCGAGCACATTTCTCTTAACATGCAAACCAATTTTATATATTTAGAAATCCCCCTCTTGTTTATGTGCATTTTTAAGTCTGGCTCTAAAATTGTCAACCGTAACCATCAAGACGGTTGTGCATATATTAATAACCATGAAGGTGAATAAGGCTGAAAAGATGGGCAGTGGAAACACCATTCAATATCAATATTGTGCGTCGCAATCCATAATTATAAATAAATCATGTTTTTCGTCGCAATTCAGGCTTCTTCTGCTACTGTCAACGACCATCAGTTCTAGGCGAGAACGACATATAAAAAATGTAAGACATATAATATGAGAACAACATTCAAATATAAGAATTGATTTAATTAAATAATGTTCTCTATGATATGCGCTAAACTTTGTTTGCATCATGACACAAAATTTCGCTTTAAATTGAACACTTTACATCTTAAATTCGTATATAAGATACATTGAACCCATTTAATTCAGCCCTATTCGAGCCGCTCCCATAACTGGAAATTTTATGTGCATTTGATGCGATCTTTTGTTCTTAAAAGCAGTTAAACTCAATTATTTGACTGCATTGTAAGCGAAGTCAGTCATTTCATTTGTGGTATTCAAGAACGTGAACTTAAGGCATACAAGAATCTCTTCGAGTGATAAATGACTGATCGAATTCAGCAATCAAATGATTATGAGATTCGTATTTTTGTTCTGTCCAATTCATTCAATTGAGTTTTTGATTTCTTAATAGAAATTTGTGAGAAAGAAATTAGATACACGACCTGAATTATGCGATTAGAAAAACGTCTATATTACAATAATGGTGCAATCTATGCTATTGGAAAAAGCTGTCCATCCATTTCCTGTTCAAGATTTTCAACTGCGGAAAATCTGCCCTGAATATCAAGACCAAGACAAAACTAAATTTAGGTAAATTTTCTTCCTAGACACCAAACCGACAAGTACGAAAACGCTGAAAGCAATGTCACTTGAAAATTGCTGGTAAAATTATTCTGGTAACTTCAACTTTTGAATGTAGCACATTATCTTATCAGGGTTTAAAAGGAAAGCGTAGTTGTCGATTTATGGTAAATAAAATTTCATTCCCGATTTTTTGAGAGGGTATTTGTATTCAGTATTAGATACACAGCAAAATTTGTTCTCATTTTCTCTTCAAAAAAATCCGGAGCTATTTTTTTAATGTAGGGTATCATTGGGCGATGGAAATTTCTCCTATATACGAAAATTCTTCCTTGTTTAAAGATAAGACCTAAATAAGTGAATGTAAGGAAATTACTTTCAACATGCGCTTTATAAGATTCTTGTATTGAAGCAGTTTATACCTTCCATTTAAGCTTCCGTATTAGTCCATTGTTTTGTTATTTTTAAGGTAAATGTTTATAAATTAGGGTGTTTCTCTATTCACTCCAAATTGTTTATAAATAAGTACAAAGTGAAGAATCTCCGGCGCATCTTCGATTCAAATCAATTAACGTATGTCACAGTTTCAATGTTTTTTACTGTTTCAGTTTTCAACAAAATATTTGAACAAAGTTGGTCTAAAAAGATATTAACGAGACACCTGTTAGAATCTACGGAGAAATATAATTTTACGAGACGTTTGTTACCTACAGTAATCATATAGGTAAATAATTGTCAAAGTTTGTGTGTCTGTTGTTCATGTGTGTATGTTAGAGCCTCTAAAATTATTTAAAATTGTTTAAATAATTTAAGGAATAATTCAAAAATCAGATTGGCTATTAAATTAAGAGATGTCTTCTCCTCTTACTTGTTTAACAAACCTCAATAGGAAATATTGACAGATAAATAGCTATTACGTATGCCTACATGCCTAAAATAATTTGAATCTCAAGAGATTTCGATTATTTGATCAATAAATCAGTCACTTATTTCGTGATATTATTATCTATTAACTAAAAACTTTTTTTTTGTTATTTTGTTGAAGGTTTTCACGCGTTGTATTACTTGATTAATGGTTAGAAATTTCATATTTCTTTTTCTAATAAAATACGAAGCGCAACATCGTATGTTAATATGACAAAGATTGACTTAAATCCATTTTAGAACCGTGACTATGACAGCCTTCTGGTAGGTTACCTAGTTACCTAGAACCTTTACTTTAAAGTTTTTCTGTCCTTCCCTAACAAAATTCAGAGTCGCCCCAGCTTCTGGTTCCCCGGAATCAGAAGCTGGGGCGACTCTAAATTTTGTTAGGGTTTAAACCTGCTAAAACGTTCGTGCCTAACGCCCGTCTTCACTGACGCTGACAGAGCCATTTGTCGGGAAGACCGTTTATCTTTACTAGAGCTGCTTCATTACCGCCCTCCCATCTATAGAACGAAAATTTCGAAAAATAAATACAAACACCATTCCTTACGAAAAAAGGACAGGAAATAATATTCGTGGAAATTGTTTACTTGAATATCCAAAATGTGTTTTCCTGTTAGACTCGTCATACTTGAAAGAAAAATTATTGTAGAATTTTTCGACAGGCTACATTACATTTCACCCTTGAAATGTGATGGAATGAAATATTTCACCCACATTTCGCGTGTAAAATTTCATATTATCACTTATATTTTCAAATTGAAAGATTATTCGTAATAAGAGTCAATTAGAAGGAAAATTTATTGATTATAGAAATAAGAACCAGTATTTATTTTGCTGAGATGCTATATAATTCAAACGGGGATGAGTTTATCAGTGTATGGCAATTAACACATTGTACTTTTCAATATCCGTGTAAGGGAAGAGCCATAGATGATTTTTTATCGAAATTAATTATTACAAACACTAAATAATTGCCATTTTCACGGCAAAGGTCATTAGTTTTATATGCTTAATTTCGACCTGCAAATCAATTGACTGGTCGTCGAATTTGTGGGATATTTTCATTTTAAAATTTTCCTAAATCCTTTCTAAGTAGCGCACAGAAGTTTCTTCAATCGGTTGCAATACTCGAGCAACTTGCACAGTGTTAGCAACTATGCAAAAATATGGCGAATTGTCGGAACATTTACGAAACTTTGCGAAATTTGGTGATAATAATTTTACTATTGGTTTATCTGAAATATTGCTCAACTTATTTATTCATTAAGTAGCAATTAGTTACTACATTGTGTGTATTTTTGTTTCACAAATTCAGTTATACTGAGAAAATTAGTCTCAATAATCATTTCAGACGTTATCTGTCACAATAAAATAAACTGTGTATCAGTTAAGCCTAAGACTATAAGAACAGCTAACCTTTCATAAAGGTAAATGTATAATATATTTATCTATTCAAGTATACAATGTTTGGCCGATAAATTCCTTTCTCTGAAATGTCGTTCGAGGTTCAATAGTGTGACATTCTTTATTAACTATAGACTATAGAACCGAAATACGTTCGGTCTACTGGGTGACATTCTTTATTAACTTTAGACTATAGGACCAAAATACGTTAGATAAACTTCGGTCTACTGGCGACCGTGGTATTTTCTAGGACCGAGTTTTGCCAATAATTGCAAGAATCTCTAGCATGTTTGGTAAGCCTCACGAAGTTCTAACGTGTGGTCCTAAAAATTTGATCACATTTTTTATCTCATCGAATAGAGCTTAGGCAAGGCTATGGATATTATGTTATGTCGATAACGTATAGGAGTATGTCACATGAATTATTAAATTACCCAATGCTGGTGTCTTGTTTTTAACTTTGTTTTTATAGAGATATATGAGGTTATTGTTGGCAACTATATAAGTAGTATTTTTGCAAATTTATTATTAACACAAATAGTTTTCTAAGCGAGCTACCGAGTAGGAGCTTCATACATTGAAGCTCATGCATGGATAAAATTTCTGCATTGTTTTCAACATCCATTACGTGCTGTTTCAAGTATTTCACTCATGTGAAATATAATTGGTGTTGTTTTCACGTGATAGAATATCACCACATGAAAAGAATAATTATTAGTGGCCCTTTATTGTTTTTGGGCTTAAAAACTGTTGAAAATAAATGCGTTAGTGAACTGACATAATGTACTGGGATAGAAGAAATTTGGAAGAATTTTGTAATGTATAAATCAACAAGTTCTCTTAACGTCATATGAGGGTAATGCAGCATACGAGTTAGGAGAATGAGAAGTAATTTACACAGATGTTGCCATACATACAGAGTCAATTAAATACAAATAATTCTATTAAATAATAAACTGCTGTTGATATGAATTTACCAGATTTGCATTAATATGCGTCATTCGTTCAGAAATGGCCAGAAGATAAATTTATGGTTTTTATTTTAATCGCGTTCGATATTTATGTGAAATTTTATATTGAGGACTCTACTGATCTGGTTCAAAGAAATTAGGATCATGTGATATTGAAAATATTCAAATTATTAAATTAATAATCCTCGTTATATATGAAACGTATCGCTCCGTTAAATCGGAGTGCTTTCAGAATTAAAAAAATAGAGTGTTTTTTTGCTAGCGATTACGGTCAGCATGTTCATCAAGCACCAAACACTACAAGTTATTCAAGTTATTATTTAGTTTGATTCTTTATCAAGTTCAATTTAAATCTCTTTCATTTGTTTCGAAATCGTGCATGAGTCCCACATTTTCATTTGGAATGCAATAACATTGCTCAGCGAAAAAAATATTTGAAAGTTTTTACGAGTTTTACGTGTTGTACTCAAATTCAGGAACGGGAGCTTCAAATTCAATTTATTAACTTTTGCTTCAAGTTTAAACATCATCGAAGTAAAATTTTATCAAAGTGAGATCCCAATAGTTTGTATTTCGATATAAGTACGAGTATATCGCAGTAGAAAAATATACAAGATTATTACCTTTTATTACCACACTTCTCTTTAATTAGCTACACTTCTTGTTGTTTTTTGTCTGCCACAAATCTTATAATCGCTAGTTAACACACTTCTACCTGTCCAACCAATTTGAAATTTTGCACACTTGCTTAAAGTCGGAGACAATGCGTGAATCAATTGACAGAATCACCGAATAAGTAGTCAACCAGTGGTAATCAATTATTTCATTAATCCACTAATTCAAAGAAATTTATTGTACATGAGTAACATTGGAGACACCAGCCTCTTTAGAAGTGTGGTCTTTAAAAAACACTTTTTAAATTCATATTATACTATTTATTTAAAATTTGTAATTAATGTTCATTCTCAATCGAAATGAGCATTTTTTGGCCCTATTGACATGCAATTAAACGAACAATGAAATAATGTCGCATCAATAGCATTTACTGTTCCTCATCATTTACAAGTAACATTTCTAGGAGCTAGGGCAAGTTCTGCCAGAAGCGAATTTTAATTCGATGCTGTGAAGCAAAGCGCTTCTAATCCCATAGGATCTTTTATTAAAGGAAGCTATGTTGCGAGGGAGTTAGTTAAGCTGTGTGTTCAAGCTAAACACTAGACGAGGCTTTAGGCAAACTTAAACCTTGATGACTTAAGCTTTATCGAGGGATGCACGCTCATTGGATACTCTCGCTCCAAACTTCAGTTCTTCTCACTTGGTAACGAGAATCCGGTCTAGCAGGAACAAAGATCGCTTCATCCAATTCATAGAATAATTTATTAGCTTGTTTAAAGTAGAGGGAAATTTTTCTTTGCCACAGAAAAATGAAAATAAAATTTGTTAATGTTGATAAACCTTTGTTGGCATGATATGCACAGCAATCAAACAGAAATATTTAAAACTTTCCATAAGATTTTATGACACGAGTAATTTGCTGGTGATGTGTTTTTTTAACAGTACTCACTATACTCCAGATGAGGAACTTTATTAGTTATCTTCTGAAAAATTTTCATGTACTCATTTTAGATGGAAAAAATTCCGTAGCGGACCCATTAAAAATGTGCTTGATTGCAGCGGGAAAATTTGCCAGGCAAAACGCGCGCGTTTCACCCCATGCACAGTTTAACTTTGATGAGCGTCCAATGGGTGGCCGTCGGGTAACCCTTACAAATTAGGTGAGAGATGTACGCATAGAATAGATTTTTACTATGAATATTGACTTGAGGATTTGCACTTAAATAATAGTCTTAAAATATACTGCGGAAACTAACACAGGCCACTTGATCAGCAATCTGATTGCGGTGTAATCAATCTATAAATTTAATACCGATAAACGTCTACATTATATCAATCATGAGAATTAATCCTTCGAGCTTACAGTATTTCTGACGGTTTGTAGTATAGTTGTAAATTATTATAGTTTCGTTTTTCATAGTTATTCTCTTCCGCTGAAAGTTATATGTTTTTTAATACTAAATTTGATACGTATTTTTCGGGATGTTACTGTAAATATCTTATTTATAACACTTTAAAACTTACCTAATTTCATGGGGCTCAATACTAGGTGCATTCTTGATCTAAGTATAGATTTGGACACCAGTAGAATTAATCAGATCAAACGGAGATATGAATAATATAGTTAATTATTTTGCATCACATGATGGTTCCGTTCTTCTATTGCAATCAATGTTCGTCAATACGTCGTGTTGTGCTAACGACGGTCAACGAAAAGTGAGAAATGTCTTTCTTCTCTCAAAGTCTTTGTCTCGATGTCTTTCAAATGTCTCAAAGTCATTCAATTTAAATTGTTAGTGAGAATATTTAATTTAAATTATACAGTTATCTATAAAAATGGAATGAAAATATATGATACGATGGATGATTATGCCTTTTTTTGCTGTAAATACTTAATGAGATTGACTATCTTGTGGCAACAACTCCCTTAATTATTGGGCGTGCTATACAAAATATTTCGTCACTATGGATACTATCGCTTAGCACATGTATTACAATCGTCTTACTTTAAAAATCCAGTACAAAAATTCCCGCAGAAAATGAACCAAAATTCTATCAGATGGCCTTCGGAGCTCGTATTCAACAGTGAAGCCATGCAAATGTCCATCATTAAGGCAAATGTTGTCTCATTCCCTGCTAGGTGCGAGCTCATGCAGTTCTTTTCACGCGAAATGAAGGAAATTAGAGCAATACAGCTATGCAGGAGTGACAAACAAGCATCAACCGCTTAGGAATTAATCTTCTCTGAAAATTTACTGTAGCAACGCTTTATGATTGTGTTTAATCAAAAGCTTTCATAGTTGTTTATCACATATACACGCAATTCAGTCAAAACGTAGATGAGTTTTATAGAGACAGTTTTTTTTCAGAAGGAAAGATTGGCATTATTTAGTTGTATGTTAAGCACCTGTTCCGTGACATTTAGCTACATGGTCCACGTATTTTGGAAGTTAACTTACGAATTAGGATAATTTTGCAGGTGAAAGAAAACCCCGCAATAAAAGCCTTCTATGAATAAAATCTCGTTCTCATGCAAATTTAAAATATTTTGACTCGTAAAATTTAGGTAATCTATGAAAACTTGAATTGAACGGAAAAAATAAATTAGTCACAGTTTTCGCAACGACAATTTTTTCATAACATTTTTGAGGCTTCCTTAAATATGCTCATCCAAGAGAATTTTGTATCAAATTCATCAGCACTCGCAAGAAGTGTTAACAAAAAATGTTGTTTTAGGTAATAAAATATGTTGCTGTGTTGAGTTCTCTGAATTTTGACTTTATTAAAATATCCAGTTCAGTTGTGAGCCGATTAGAAAAAGCACCAAACCTCTGGCCGTTTTGAATAATCTTAAAATGTGGTCAATAATCAAAAACCAATAAAATTAGAAATACAAATAAAATTTGTTCATTTTCAAAATTAAAATATGAAGACCTCTTACCGTAGGTTTGATCAATCAGTGTATATAAAAACGTAATGAGCTGACCTACAAATAATTAATTGTAATGATTCGATTTATTGACATCATAGTAGCCCGATTTTACTATAATTATCATTATTTAAGTCGATTCTTCACTTTGTTCTCAACAATTAGGTGTGTTTGTGCATCTACAAACAATTGTTCTTGGACGCGTTGAACCGAACTAGCACAAGTCGGTTTCACTGCCATTCAGAGTAGCGAACATAACACCAAATAAAATTTTGGTCCATGGGATCTAACTAATTTATTCACACCATTATTGCAGTTATTCTGATCCCTTACGTATATTTTGCACTGCTGGACCTAATCCGTTTAGAGTCGAGCAGCAGAGCTGGACTGTTTGTGTGGCAATTCTGTCTGAGGAATTACTGGATGCATTCGCAGTAATCGGCCTGTATTCCAGAGTGCCAATCCTGTCTGCCAAGAAGCCGACAGACCTGAAGCCAATCCTTGTCCTCAATTGAACAACATGAATATGCAAACGCCCTCATCAAAGTGAGTCAAACTGATGGGTCTTCATTGATCAACTGCACCCATTTTAATCAGCTTCGTGCCCATACCAAGGTTCTCTGGATTAAAGTAATAATCAAGATTATAAAGGTCAAAATGCCCTGTTTTGAGTTGAAGGACGTTTTTTGAACTGAAATTAAGAGAACACTATCTTAGTAGAAATAGGAGAACTTAGGAGTAGGAGAACTTAGTAGAAATATTTTGTCTTGCCCGAATAAATCTAGGCCCAGCTTGCCACAAATGTCAATAAGATCTTGTTTTTTTCTTTCCTGCGCATTTGCATGTATGTAGGAGCACTGTTCTGCCGTATTAAAAAATGGGTTTAAAAACATTCGGGTAGAAATTTAAGCTTCAATCACAGCCTTCAAGAATTCTCTAATGCATTAAAAATTTTAATTGGAGTTCATTAATTGTACAGGTTTACTACTTTATACTGTTAAAATAACAGTGAATAATGTATCTTCGAATTCGTGATACTGGTATCCGATTAGGATCGAACAAATTAAGCACCAACTCAGCTTATATCAAGCTAACAAATCAGGAAGACTTTGTCCTGAGCAATGTGGTAATGAATTAATTTTTTTTCAACCATTGATGCCAAATCCGATTAAAGGAATCTTCTAATCAAATCGTAGTTCAATATTGTCAATGAAATATTTCGAGATCATTAAGTGTATATGAGATATGCGAGCTTACATAACTTTCTAAGTATATAATCATGCTTAGCATTAGCATTTTCATAGCACATACCCATTGGAGGACAAGTAATAATCAGAGGGTCCGCAGCGTCTAAGTTTTCGCTTATCTCGTAAACTGCTGATTGCGACTCGCATTTTCGGCAGCAGCTGAACTGAGAAAACTCGGGTCTAGGTGTTTACTGTCCTTGACCAAATTTGTGTTGATCACATTGCATTGAATTTTTATGCAAAAAATTCTCTATTCGATAGACTTTTTGGTGCGACGAATATAATTTTTCTGACGAGATACGAAAAATTTGAATTTTATAGCTGCTTTGCCTACCAGAATTTATCATATCAGAACACATATGTGTATGAAACTTTTCTTGTTGATATACTCATCATTGGCTGTATGAAATCTGATACGCCTTGTTTAAGGGGACCCACTACCCTCCGGAAAAACTTCTACAGTTATTATCCGATCATCATGAAACTTCACATACATGCTTAAAATGTAAAAATAAGAACATTTTGCTCAGGCTGTTGATATGTCTTTGTTGATAATGTGTTTCCTAAAAACTAATAATAATTACAACTTTTCGAAACATTTTTATAAAATTTGTCCAAACACTTTTCTTACAAGCTACCACAATTTTTTCTATAGTTTTAATTAACGCATTTATACGATGTCTCCTGCACTTGTACAGAATTTTTTTCATTCATTCTATAACTTCTTGTATATTTTCCAAAAATTCTCCACATATTTTGAACGCAATCCGTCAAGATTTTCATACATTTCTCGTTAAATTTAGTATAAATTTAAACATATTCTATGTATTTTGCTGAAATTTTATCCATATTTTATGTTTTCTGCTGAAATCACATGCCTTTATTATCGCTAAATTTTTAATGATTTCCCATTCATTGTCTTCGAATTTCCATACATCTACACCGCCATGAGACAATGAAATTTATAAAGTCCCATAAAAAAATGAGCAATATTTTAATATTGCGCAAAAATCCAAATATTCGTTGATCGAAAATATTTCTCTTCCAAATATTTGGAGAAGAGTTATTTTTACCTCCCTCGTGTGACACCAAACGGGCGGCCGGTTAATTATTGTCTCGTCGCTCAGTTTTCACGGGAGTTTCATTTCTTCTTTCTCTCCAATTAGAGAAGAAATAAGAAACTGAGAAATGCTGCTGTGAATGTTTCATCACAACATTCAGAAACCCTTAACACTTATTGCAAACAAACTGCAGCAAAATGTTGCAATTATTATGACAACTACTCGCATAAAGCTTAATTAACAAGCTAGCAACAACATCTTCTGATAGAAAACTATATGTGTTGGCCGACAAGCTCATTTCAATAGTTCAAGGTACGAAATAAATTAGCTCAATCCCATCGCTTTGAAGTAAGTAGTACAGACGCTTAAATTGCATGAGTGCATTAATTAGACTAAGAAGTCATTTTTTCTATCAAGAATCGTTCGCGCCGTGGCATGATGACAAGAACTAAAGGATACGTGTTAGCACTGAGCACTGAAGAAATTTACAGTTAAATTTTACATTTAATCAATGCTTCTGATTCAGAATGCAGGGCTAACTAACTCAGATGCTACATTTTTCTTTTTAAGTCATTAATTATCCGTATTACGCGACGATAACATCTATTTTATTTAATATCATACTCACTCTGTAACCTTATTCTCAGTCAGAAAATCAAGACGACGTTTACGCTTGCGTAATTCTGTATTAACATTTGCCTTTGATCTCACAAATCCTGCCGTGCAAAGCTTGTCGCGCATTCAAGTTCCGTAAACAAAGTCTGCGGACGCTCTCTATAGGTGCCGTGCTTAGTATGCTGTCAGCATTTCTCTGAAATTGTTGTTATTGGATCTAGATACCGCAAGTTTGCATGCGAAACTTGGCAGAAGAAGCGATAGATTTTGATCCAAAATTTAATTGATAATAACTGAAATATATTCTGGGTCTTGTTATACACAAGGTAATGATTATGGTAGAATATCTTCAATTCACGATACAATGTGAGATTACCCGTAGCAATTTCTGCCTGGATAAATAATGTTGGACTTTAATAATATTGATATATGACGTGACAGGAGATTCGCGTTCTGTTAAATTGTCATTCGATACATTTTTTTAAATATTATTTATAACATAATTAGAGTCAGGTTACGAACAGGGAAAGGAACAAATTTGTCGTGATTGACGTAACAACCTTACTTCGGTTTTACACTAAAAAAGGCAATAATAATTGAAGCGTAATTTTGTCATTTTTCAATTTTATTTATGTATGAAAATATGAGCCTGTGTGTATTAACTTAGAGCTTCAGTTGGTGACTTGCATACAATCAACAAATTTTTTAAGGCTACTCATTCTAGGAACGCTTTGCCTTGACTCAGGCATTATTATGGCATTACTCATGCTCTACTACCACACTTCTATTTAACTTCACTTCATGTTTGTCTGTCTGCTACAAATCTTAGAATCGATAAATAACACACTTCTACCTGTCCAATCGATCTGAAATTTTGGACCCCTGCGTAAAGTCGAAGACAATGCATGAATCAATGGACAAAATAATAAAAAAAGAAGTGACAATTTTTATATAAATATTTAAATAAATAATTTAAGTATATAATTTTTTAACATATAAAAATAAATAAGAAATTCATCGTACATGTGTAACATCGGAAACACCGGCCTCTTTAGAAGTGTGGTCTTTAGAAATACTTTTTAAACACATATTATTCCGACGTCTTTGACGTCAATCCGATTATACTCAGGGTTGAGTCTGGCTTGACTGTGGCTTCACTCATGCTTTATTCAGGCTTGGCTCTTGTTTCGTTCTCGTACAAAGTTTGAGAGAAGTACGAACAAAGTTTAAAGAAAGTTAAGACAAAGTTCGGACAAAGTGCAGTCAAACTACAGCCATAATACGTACAAAGTTTGGACGAAGTTCGTACCACATTCTGACAAAGTCAAATCTCTATCCAAGTTCAACCATATCCATACTAGCAATCTCGGATAAATCGCACACAAATTTCAGACAAGCAATTGAACAAATCTCGAAAAATGCAATATATATCTTCAATTCAAGTATTTCATTCTAAAAATTACTAACAAGAGAACAGGGTTCTTTTATTAAAGGGATTGTCATCTCGGGCCTCGCTGTGCTAATCTGCTGGGGCCATACTTTCAAAATTTGCTAAGTGAACGTAAGTACTTACGCTCTATTTTCTTGTCCATGATTGGTGGATTTTTCATGAAACGCCTCCAATGATTGGCTGATGAACTTACGATATCTTAACTTTTTTTGAAGGTATGGGCCCTGGTCGCGAAAAGTCTAGTGTTGTCCATGATTCACAAAGCTTCATTGGAACTTAATCATACATCTGCTCTAGCACTGTCCGAAATATTTACAAAATTTGCCCACACCTTATTGAGCCTCAGTCCCAGATTAGTCCGAGGCATGCAGATTTGTCCAAATTAAGGTTTCCTGGGATAGAATGTTCCTTGCAAATTTAAAATCCCGTTCGCTCGAATCCCCTCACTCCGAAAACAATTAATATCCCAGCGACTTCCTCTTTTTGTAGTGCAACGCTATTCTATTCGAAGAAAAAAAAATCAGGTCCAGGCAATATTCCGACACCGCATGAGTGTTGTGGATTCACAGTCCTTATATATTTCCAGTTTCCGGCTCAAAACACGCAGGCCCACAGATTTTCTTAAAAATATAAACGACCAACAGTTTAGTCCTGGCTTTATAATTCCTGAATTTTTTAAATCATTTTTTAATTATTTTTAATTTTTTTTCTCAATCAGGAAAATAATAATGTTTCTAATTTATTCTGATTAAATGAGGCCTCTTTAAACATTGATTTGTGTATATATAATGAGTGTATGTATAAGACTCCCCTTTAGCTTTCATTTCAAAATAGGAAGAAAATACTACAAAGAGCATATGAATTTATTTTATACTTACCAATTGCAAAGTGAAATTTCAGTTTTTGATTCAAACTTTCCTCGCATCATTTCCTATTCTCCGATTTAATTTTAGGTTCTGGTCAATTCCGGACACAATAAATTTCGTGGACCCTCACCCGTTCAACTATTTTAAATCTGCGGTCACACGCTTCGAACACAACATATGTAAATAAATAAAACCCAGACACACACCCGTCAAGTTTACCGAATATAAAAAAGATCCATTGTATTTATTTACTTATATGAATCCAACTGACACCTGGAAAGTCTGTATTATTTTTTAAGGGATTTGAACGTCTGATTCTTTGTCAAAAGGATGTTTGATCGTCATCTTTCAATTCACATGACTTTAGTTTGAGCATCGTTATGATGACAGGATACTCCTTTGTTCGTTGCCGGGTGAGGTTCAAATTAATCGGCTGCGATATTCTGCCTACTCGATTGGTAAAATATTTTTCAGAGCCAAACGCGTATCTGCAACGGGATTTATCTTCAACAATACATGCGCATGGATACTGCGAGAAAATTACAATTTCACCACGATCTGATCTATTTCGTGTGCATGTACACGAAATATTTATATTCATAGCAAGAATTTAATAGCAAAATTCTCTTGTGACAAAATTCGTTGAAATTAGCCTATACATCTCCCCTCCCATGGTTTTCTATCACCTCTTTATGTCACGCGTAGAAATAAACGTTTAGTTCTGGCAAAGTCTCGGCACGACAAGTATTGTGTATACGCGCCGAATAGCTTATATAAACGAGCGTTCAGAGCATATCAGGCCTCAATCAAACCCACAAACAAAGCATCTGTAAACACATAATATATAAACAATAAATATCAATTAGACTTAGATGCCCAGTAATTATAACATAATAAAAATCTTGAGAAATCTTCCGTGGATAATTTACATCAATCGTACATTTACAAAGGAATTTCTAATATGACACTGACCTCAGCAAAAATTTAAAAGTAAAAAGAACGTCAAATAATTGGAGACTACAAGTAGTATTACCTATGAAAATCCGAAATACACGGAAGGTATCGAAACGAAAAACGGAATATAAGAACTTATCGATTAACAGTTTCAAGAGGATTGAAGCTTTAGGCACTATAAAGCAGAGATTTCCGCTTATAAATATGCAGCGATTCCAAAATCCAAATCAGCAAAGGTGGTATCATGTATCTTGGAATGGCTGACTGAACATGCAGGAACGTCGCACTGTTCAGCGAAATTCACACAGCAAAGTGAGACGGATTGGAAGGGTGCAGATTCGAACGATAGCTCCTGCCTTAGTGTTCAGCAGCCCGGATGTTGAAGTTATGCGGTATCATTCCGACGTACGCTGATGCGCAGCGCGCACAAATTTTTTTTCTCAATCAGGAAAATAATAATGTTTCTAATTTATTCTGATTAAATGAAGGCCTTTTCAAACATTGATTTATGTATATATAATGAGTGTATGTATAAGACTCCCCTTTAGCTTTCATTTCAAAATAGGAAGAAAATACTACAAAGAGCATATGAATTTATTTTATACTTACCAATTGCAAAGTGAAATTTCAGTTTTTGATTCAAACTTTCCTCGCATCATTTCCTATTCTCCGATTTAATTTTAGGTTCTGGTCAATTCCGGACACAATAAATTTCGTGGACCCTCACCCGTTCAACTATTTTAAATCTGCGGTCACACGCTTCGAACACAACATATGTAAATAAATAAAACCCAGACACACACCCGTCAAGTTTACCGAATATAAAAAAGATCCATTGTATTTATTTACTTATATGAATCCAACTGACACCTGGAAAGTCTGTATTATTTTTTAAGGGATTTGAACGTCTGATTCTTTGTCAAAAGGATGTTTGATCGTCATCTTTCAATTCACATGACTTTAGTTTGAGCATCGTTATGATGACAGGATACTCCTTTGTTCGTTGCCGGGTGAGGTTCAAATTAATCGGCTGCGATATTCTGCCTACTCGATTGGTAAAATATTTTTCAGAGCCAAACGCGTATCTGCAACGGGATTTATCTTCAACAATACATGCGCATGGATACTGCGAGAAAATTACAATTTCACCACGATCCGATCTATTTCGTGTGCATGTACACGAAATATTTATGCTAAATACGACTCAGAAATTGGAACTCGAGAAGACGACTTCCAATTTCTCGCTTTTATTGTAACATATATGATTTTGAAATGATTATGGCCAATCATTATTGATGTCGAGCAATGTCGGCCGTGTTGACATGCTAGAAAAATTTTTTAATGAACCGGCAGCCTTGCAAGGCGTTCCCAATGATAGATTATCCATGAGACTTGATAATCGATTTAATTCGTATACCGCAATATCAGATCACTCTGTCCCAACTTCCATTAGTAATTTTCAATCGAAAATGAACGGGAGTTAATAAAATAATTGATCAAAAATTAAATTATTTAGTGAATTATTCAAGTTAATAACCTTGTAATTAATTAACCTTATACTAAGAATAGCCCAATTATTCGTAACAGTGAATTATATAGGCAGTCAAAAATATTGAAACTGGATGACAAGTACAAGCTACAGCTTTTAAATTAGTAAATAGAGCACTATTTCATGACAAACGTTGTTTGTAAAAAAATTGTGTAAATTATGTAAAATATTTTAGCGAATTGCTGGACAATTTTAAAAAGAATATTCCAAATTCTTCTTAAAAACAAAATTCCGTTATTTTGTATACTCACCCATTATTAATTTGATTTTGGTTATTATATTTTATTATTATTATTTTATTATCATGTGTTAAGCTTACTTTTTTAGCGACCTACTGTCTGAAGTTTTTAAGTAGCTAGTACAATATAATGAATTTGTTGAGAATACTTTTTCTTTTCTTGTCATTATCTCATTATCATTTCATAAAATCTGGTACCGCCTTTTCGCCTGTCTAATTGTTGCCCGCGAAGCTGTTTGGGGCATTCACTAGGAAATATTTTTGTCACTTCTCTGATCCTTATGTTCATTTGTTACGTGTTGTGTACTCAATGTGAATAAATAATTAGTGATGCAATCCCTCACTTACCACAGAATTTCCATTCAACTCCTATTTTTAATTTATAAAGAAATCCTAATTTATTTACCTAATAGCAATAATTGAATAGCAACATTCTTTTATTGACAAAATTCATTGGAATTTAAATTCTGAATCTCCTCTAAATCTCCCCTACCATGTTTTTTATCACATTTTTATGTCACGCATAGAAATGAACTTTTAGTTCAGGCAAAGTCCCGACAAGAAGGGTATTGTGTATACTCGCCGAATAGCTCCTATGAACAAGCGTTCAGAGCATCAGGCTTCAATCAAACCCAAAAATAAGTCATCTGTAAACACATAAAAAATAAATATCTATTAGACTTAGATGCCCGGTAATTATCACATAATAAAAATCTTGGGAAACCTTCCGCGGATAATTTGCATCAATTGTACTTTTACAAAGAAATTTCTAATTCCTGAAAGTATTCCGGTCAAATGACATGATTTTAGATCTTCTGCGAACAAGTCACGAAAAGTACAAGAAGCGGCGACAGGCCACATCAGGCCTACTCTTCAGCGCCGACATCACTATGTTATGTTATGGCATTGACCTCAGCAAGAATTTAAATGCAAAGAAAACATCAAATAATTTCAGACTACAAGTAATATTACCACGGAAAATCTAGATTACACGGAAGTAATCGAAACGAAAAACGGAACATAAGAACTTAGCGAGTAACAATTTCCAGAGGAAAGAAGCTTTATGCACTATAAAGCCGAGATTTCCGCTTAAAAATATGCAGCGATCCAAAATCCAAATCAGCAAAGGCGGTGCCATGTATTTTTAAATCGCTCACTGAACAGGAACGTCGCACTGTTCAGCAAAATTCACACAGCAAAGTGAGACGGATTGGAAGGGTGTAGATTCGAACGATAGCTCCTGCCTTAGTGTTCAGCAGCCCGGATGTTGAAGTTATGCGGTATCATTCCGACGTACGCTGATGCGCAGCGCGCACAACTGTATTCATAAACCAGGGATGACCGCATTCGAGACGAACAACATCCTCATTCCTGAAGAAAGAGCCAATTTTGAAATTAATCACATGTAAAAAAAAAACAAGTTAACATTCGGAAAAATTTTGAAACATAATACAATTTTTCTTTGCTCTAAAATTCTTTTGATTTAACCAGAGGAATGATGTAAGTACTTGAATAGAAATATGGACATTTAACTCGATTTGTCTAATGTCTATTAACGTCATGTTTGTCTGACGTAATTTTTTCTAATGCGACTGTGACCTCTGCTTATTTAATATCTAATATGACGTGAACTCACTTTTTAATGACCAATATGATTATGACCTCTCTTTGTCAAATTTTCACTGTAACTTTGAGGGAACATTTTAGCCTAGGTAATACGTGTGACTCGATAATTATATAAGGTAAATAATGATTATTCTAATGAAGTACAGGGAAATTATAATAATGCTAAGATTTTTATATACGATACCTATCGACATAATGTAATATTCCTGAGAATTATGTGGTAATTAATGGTGTTGGGATTTATCAAGCTTCACTTTAAGAGACATTTATATGGAAGACTTTACTCGTGTATTTCCACGTTTAAAAGAATGAGTTACTCGAGCCTTCAGAATTTCAAGTGTAGCTCATTCCAAAATACGAGAGTAGTCAGGAATGCTGGCTTGGAGAAGCTCCAATGATACCTGGACTTGAACAAACATCACAGGCAACCTTGAAGAGATGACACTGCATGACGGAATGTCAACCTTCTTCTTTGATCCTCACGAAATGGAAATGATGTGGTCTAATGAACTCTTGACGAACAGATAAAAGTGTTTATTGACGTCAAATGTTAAAAAAACACATGCAACAAAATCGCCATCAAAATGAACACCGTTCCATTAATATTCAGAATATTAACGGTAATTATTATTGGAATAATAATTTCCATTAATATCATCTGTTTTCTTCTTGCAGGCTTCTGAAGTAAGAACAGTTTATGGCCTTAATCATTTTGGTATATAATAATTTTCTTTCCTAATTTCTTAAAAATATCCCATGAGATAATGCACACATGATAATTTACGACTTAAGTCAGATGATTATCCACTCTTTCAACTGGCCGTGGGGTGAATGATAAATCAGAAATGAACTTTTCGTACATTAAATAATCTTTATATTGATATTTTCAATAATAATTTTTAATTACTAATTTTGCAAAACTTACAAATAAAGTGTTACTCACTGTACAACAAAAGGAAAGTTGCAGTTAAGAGAATGAAGTTCATAACTATATTATGAAGCAAGGAGAAACTATTCTCAACTAAAGGGATAAGATGTTCTTGCAAGAAATTTTATTTAAAGCCAATCATAAGCTGCACAATTTCGCTCTGTTATCATAAGGAGAGGATTCCATTCTGATCGAATTGTCCTGCGGGAACAGCAGAGTTTGCTTCCTTGATTTTGCTTCGCTGGATTTGAATGTTCAAGACAGAGCTACTTGCATGCTTCTCATCTTGAGACGTCACAAGAATAGATTGTTAGTTCGTCTTGGGTTACGTTTTCACAAAATTGGAAGTATAAATTACATGAAAATGGTCAAAGAAAGTATCAAAAAGGATTTATAAACACCGTTGAAGTTGGAAATCCACATGTCGCTTTAATGCAATGAAAGTATTAATTTTCCATTGACAATCGTTTTAGCTATGTAAACTTCGAGCCAGCAACCAATCTTTCAATGTTTGAGGATTTGAATTTCGACCATGCCGCGTGATTGCTCTTCGCTTATGAACTGACATAAATCCGGCAGTTCCATTCCCAATGCAATAGGTTTTTACGGTGAGTATTTTGTGTACAGCTTATGATGTCCCCACTTGTTTTTATTGTTTTTATTTTTAATTTGAAATTGGTAATATTGGGGCTGTTGAAAAAGTAACTTAACATATTAGCCTATATACTCGACCGTATGGATTCACTGGCTTACCGATAAATTGTGATTGAAACACGCCAATGCACCAATTTCTTTTGAAAACGCGTTTCGAATAATAATCAACGTGCTGTTAGCTATATTAATTAATGAATACTTTTTAATGTTGACTCATTAATTCGTAGCTTCCACCTTGGTTTGATTGGAAGCATCAGCCCAGGTATTGGGTTTTATGGCTTAGAGCTTTATATCGGGCGCTTTCCAAACAGAAGCGAAAAAATAGATAGTTATCAAATAAAAAACGTATACATAAACATGACTTATGAATAATAACAAAATCAATTCACAATTATTTTTATATATTATCATCACATCCTAAATCAACGCATACCTCTTTTTCGGCTTGACACGGCTCAATAATCTTCCAACTATAGCTTTCAGCATTTCCCTTCGGCAAACTCTAAACTAAAAACAATATAAGTTTTTGAAAAACAATAAATTGCTAAATCAAATTTTACCACCTGTTAATGTTACGTTGAAAATACTTAAATATTCTCATTCCTAACGATAAAGACTCACGTATAGGCGTGGAAAGCAGCTGGGAGGAATTTCACTCAAATCTCCAATTTCCTGAATGCGTCCTGGACCAAAGTTAAGTAGCTACGAGCCTACGGCATTGTTATTATTGATTGAAATTGATAAAACTATCCATTCTGTGCGCTGTAATAAGAACGATTATTGAACTAAATTGATTCAGCGCAAGTTTCAATTTTAGCAGGTTTATTTTATACTTAAATTAGTTTGATTGACTATACCTGTTTTGTTTTTGATCTCCCATCCACCCTGCAAGGAGGTAACTGTGTATGCCCAACCTACTGTCTACGTCGTCTCGCTCAATGTGGTATGCCGTCCCACTCAACCATCTACCGCCTGACATGAGTAACCGGAGAAATATTGTCACGAGCCTACTTCCTAAAAAAATGCGTTTTAGTGAGCGCAAAATGACTTGCACTGTTGGTTGCCGCCACGTACAACTTTAAAATGTTCTCTGTTGCGTACAAACGTCCTCATGTTGCCACACTCAATAGTTTACGTAAAATTTAGGTTGAAAATTATGTTCCTGGAGAGTGACATACGGCGGTAGAGGGTTAAAAGGTATATTTTGTTTTTCATTCCGATTTCATTTTCCGATTCGTGTAATGCAACTTCTTGTAGAAGTTACAACGGATTTAACGACAAACCTAATAAATGTCGTTCATTTTTTTTATAGGTCGCAAATAAAAGTTCCCTTTCAAAGTAATACTCACTATTATATCAAATGTAGATCCATTTCAATGTTCCAAAGTTTGACGCTTCGGTTACATATTTTTGTATCCAATCATATTGCCTGAATAATCTTTCAACCAATTTACTAATCTAGTAAATTCAAGTGCATCCTTGAAAAAACCATGAGAAAATCCTCTAAATGTGTTTCTAATTTCTTCAACATACTAGATATGAGAAAAAGTTGTGTCTTTTGAGCGTTCTATTTCTCTAAGGCGCCATCTAGCGGATGAAAGAAAGCAATCGCTCGAGCCCGACATCTATCAGCTGTCAGGTCGTACAGGACACTCTCCAGGGCCCCAAATGAATAATTGAGACTCTTTTGTTGATCGATTCTCTTAAAAGAACACTACATTTATAAAATATTTACGTGCGAAGCTTTGATTCCTTCGATTCCTGTTTTATCTATAATAGGAATGCAGTATCATCGAAATTGATAATGGCAAAAACCCCAAAACACTTGATATTTTGTTTAAACGGTTCATGCAGAAGCAGTCAAATAACTTTCAAACGAAAACTGGAGAAAAATTGACAGCGCTAATAAGATGATTCATAGTAATTTTTAGGTGATCTTTTAAATTATTAAGTAACAATTATCTTTTAAGCATATTCCATATCTGAAAGTATTATAATTATTCATGGATTAAATAGGTCATTGAAATTAATTTTTATGGTTTTTAGCAACGCTAGTATTCGCGATACTTATCGTATTGGGAAATTACCTTGGAATAATGTTTCTTAAATGAATCATAGGGCATCGAAAAATGTAGAAGAATGGATTTGAGCACATTTAAATATGAGTAAATTCGATTAAAAAAATATTAATTCCCTCTGAATTTCAGGATGTGACTTAGTTAGAAGTTCCGTTGTAGATGTGAGTGGTAACGCGGTCAAACTAAGTACGTATTTCATATTCTTGGTGGATTTGTGCTTCAGGAAATAAATTATCTTAATTTCTATTAATAATGGCATCGTAGCTTATCCAGATATTATGCAAAGTAGAATCGTGCGCAGTTGCGCACATTATATTATACTATACTTACAAGGTTAGGCCCAAATCTCTTTCAAAACCGTCATCCCGATTCCAGTTTATATGAATAAGCTAATCTATGATTCTTTTAGAAATGATATTTAAGACCCACAGTCTTCATAAAACATAAAACTCTCATCGTTTCAAAATTATGAGAAAATTTAGAAGATATTTTTTGCTTTTATAAATATAGAATTTAAATATTTGATCCAACCAATTTCTCCCAGATATGCATTACGTACCGTTTCTCTTACTGTGAATACGTTTTCAGGTCCAGGTAATATCTCGACGCCAAAAATATCGAACATACGCGGTCAAACAGTCTCTATATATTTACGGTGACCGGCTTCCAACAGACGCACAAATCCACGTACGCATCAGCTTTAAATATATGCAATAGATTGAAGATAATAGTTCAAGCAATTAAAATTTGAGAAATTCCATTAAATATTCGACTTGTTTAAGAAAACTCTAATGAGCGCACGAAAATTTTTTTCGAGACGAAGATCGTTCATGTTTGCTAGCAAGCCGACCGACCAAACGTTCCTGTTGAGTCGTTCGAAGGCTTTCATCTTCAGCCAATTTGCCAGCGTGGGCCAGTTTTATTTTCAATCCTGGTCTCCACAACTGCTCCAATTTCAGGGAAGAAAAGAGCACGAAAAGAATGGCACGTTAGCTCGTTGGGTGCCGTAATAACTGCCTCGGACAGAACGAAAGCTTTACTGCACGACTTTTCAACACAGCGTTCCTGCTTGTATATGTTCGTGCAGGCACCGGTTTTGATTGTTAAGATTGTTTTATTATGTCATAATTTAACTTTATTCACATTTTCTTGGGCTCATATTTCATTTTAATGTCTTTAAGTCTATAGTAGTAAAAATATTGAAAAATAAATTATTAATCAAGTTATGATTCCCAATAAACATGCCCATTAGTAACCCTGTATGCAATAGGTTAGCATGATATATAATTATGAATAGATATCTTCGAATAAGAAACAACTTTCTTGAAAACGTCAGTTCGATGTGATGTTTTCGTCCAAGTGCCATAAGGAATAATTGACAGAATGCCCGGTAAACTGAAGTTCGCGGCAGGGCCTGAAATGTCATCTAACCGAAGAATTGGTATTTGTGTGAAAATTGTTGCTTAGTTAAAGTTGCAGCTCTACGTTTGAGCCGAAGTGTCAAGGAATATGAACTATATATCTCTCTAGCTGCTACTATATGGCGGTGCAAGCAACGAATCTTGTTTATTGCCTATTCAAATGGACAGTTTTTGCTTCCCTATTACCTAATGCGAAATTTTATAAGATTTCTATTTGGATCAAATTTTTTCCGGCGATCTAATTCACTAACAAAATTTAGAGTCGCCCCAACTTCTGGTAATCCAAATCAGAAGCTGCCGCGTCTAAATTTTCACTGGGTTACTGCAGCAGCAATTTATTATAATTGGGAATATATGATATGCAGCAATTATACACTTGGAATACTTTAGGATCTTGCTTTAGTTTTGATTTAATTATATTTCTTTTCCATTATTCATACGATACCAATGTAAGGAGTTTATTATAGTAAACCTTTTAGTTGGCCATCGTTTTACGAGTATATTCAGCATTTTACCTCCACTCAGCTAAATTCTTTCAGAGGATAAAATTCTGAAGCCACTGAGATCTTCTGCTTACTCAATGGTTCATTCATTAGCCCGAATTCGTCAGCCTCGCAGAATTTCGCTGCAAGCCCCAAAAGATCGGAGCTGCGATTGGAAATAAAGTATCGATGGATTTTTGAGCCAAACCTGACTTAAGGGAATCTAGTTGAGTTTTTCCAGACCGTCTCTTACATGAGAGATGTCTGGGGACGGAACTTTACAAGGCTTTGTTTATTGAGACACGATTTGCATTTGTAGATGAGTCAATAATTCAGTTGAGGTAACTTGAGCTCGCGATAAAATTATAGAATTAATTGAAGAAATGTAAGTTTCTGAATGACGGCTAAAGAGGTCGGTTGGCCATCGCCGCCAGTACTTGTGTTATGGTGCAGTTATAATTAAGTGACACACATATTACCACTGGAAACAAATGGTATACTATAGCGGCAATGAAATAAAGCACGAAAGCAACCACAAAATGAATAATTTACTGACTTAGATACTAATGGATGAATTATTATCTGGATAGATTTCAACAAATAAAGATCGGGTAATTTTAAGTCAATTTTGTCAATTTTAGACCGTTGGTCTAAACGTGTCGCTGATTTTAAAAGAGGCAATGTCGGATTAAAAATATTAGCTCCTAGGTTGGAAACTTCTGCGTATTATTAGACCTCTCAAAAGGTAGACCACAATTACTGACAAAGACCGTTTTAATGCTCATCCTAACTATATGGAAGAACTATATGGACTATATGGAAGCCAAATGGAAAGAGATTTCGAATGAAAGCAGTTTCACGTCAGTTAAATAAAAGACAGTATTACAGACCTGAGCGTCAGCTAGGAAGCCACTCATTGCAAAGCAAAATCAGGCATTATAACCAAATCTTCATTTGAAGATCATTTTCATCGAAATTAAATAACTTCTAAATATGCAATGAAGGGATTATTTCGGCTTTACTTTTCATTATTACTTGTTGACCATTAGCTTGATAAATGAATAGCAATATCAAAACCTGATTTGCATGTTTTAGTCAAGGGACTTTAATCATCCACACGCATAAAAACTATTGTAAATTTCTGTAAAACTATTGTAAAAACTATTGTAAAGTCCACTATTGCCGGTATTTGTCACGGAGAAATAATTTATTTTTCAAAATTTACTCTATATATTTGATGAATAGACTATGACGTTATGATGTGTACATCTGTTTTGATTACGATATTTTATCTTCATGATGCATGTTGTTCCAATGATATTTGCCGATACAATCATCTTCTTTGGCTGAATCGTTTTTTTTTTCAGATGTCATATGTATAAAATTACGATGTGATCGTCTGAGTGTTAAAAATACGTTGAAGCTCATTGGGGTATCCCGAGTGTAACTCAACCAGTTTACCGTCATATGGACTGAAAATGAATTCAGTATGCTGAGCGCAGTTTTTAGTTTGAAATACATTGTTTCCAACGTTTATCAACTTCCATTTTACTCCCTTCAAATCAACCGGAGTCTGTCTACTGTCAGCTGTTCGTTCTTACTTCGCCAACTGGGTTAATAAATAGATAGTGAGACGATTCAATCGTTCAGTATAAAGCCATACAACTGCTATCAAATCCTGCAAAGCGCTTCATATTCACTTGTTATCAAACCGTATTGCAGATTTTTTAAATTGTCCATGGAAATTCAAGATACATCTCCGGACTTGTCTGTTTATCCAAGTAAAAATAATAGGAGTACCACAGCGGACAAACATGATGCTCTCCGTCACTGTGTTTGGATATTACAAATTTAGTAAATAGTGGCAATAATGACAAAACCACTCACACACAGTGCCTTATCCACGATAACGGTATAATTCGCTCGACCAACTCCTTATCATACAGCAATTTCACTTAGATTAGGACACTTAAATAAAGACAGACAATCATTTCATTTATATTCTGACACTTAAATAAATTTTTAGCTTATACATAAGAAATTTGATGATACATAATGAATATCTATTACAATATCCAGAAAACTCGGTAAGGCAAGTATTAATTTGGAAAGGAAATTCTAACTAGGAGCCAATTTCGATGGGGTGGTCAAGTTGACCCAGAATTAATTAATTAGGGCCAAGTGTAGAAACTACTGGGCAGAAGCCTAGGTGTTACCCGAGTTTTCTGGATATTGTATTAGATATTCATTATGTATTCATTATGTATTCATTATGTATTTCTTATGTATAAGCTAAAAATTTATTTCAGTGTCAGAATTTAGGTGAAATGATTGTCTGCTTTGCATTTTATATATATTTGAATTACTCCTTAATTTTTCAACGTTCTGGCTTAAGTCTTATAAAATTTGCCTTGCTTTCCTAAACGGGGATCGCATTAACAGGGCAAATAGTGATAGAATGTTGTAGTTTTCATGCAACAGTAATAGTCCTGTACTCTAGCGGTAGCCCGAACGAATTATTAATGATTAGCTCCATAAGTTTGAATGCATGCTTTTTCTTTGGAACGCTTCCATAATTTTCAATCCATTTCCTCATTGCATAGCTGTTGCCATTCGTCAGCGCGGCGATCAGAGAACTTAGTAAAGGAGCAAGCAGCACGTTAATGAGTTAGTGGGATGCTGGATCCTAATTGCCACTTAGCTAATGAGCTATTCCGTGCTCCTGGCCGCAGATTCATTCAGCCGTTCAATTTAATGAGTTTACTGATATGCGGCATTGCCGGCGTGATAACCACTTCCCTCAAATGTAGGTTTAAGTATGAAGCCGATCAAAGAAACTTTTTTCACCACTCTAGATGTACGACCTTCAAACGACGACATTTACACCAGCAAGGCTAGAAATCAAGGCCAAAAGGTACTGAGAGATGCCTTGATTTTCATGCCAAAGTGAAGTTTCCAGGCATCTGTTTTGAGTTCAGAGCGAAAGTGTGCGAGTAGTTCGAAGTTGCTTTGTGGTAATGGATGTCATGCAATGCTAGCAGGCTCATGGCTTCGAGGTCAACCTAATACAAGCGGTTGCATGGTTTAAGATTGAACCAAGAAAATGTCTTTAACTGTATTCTCCCTGAAAAATTTTTTAAAAGACGTGAAAAGAACATTATGCAAATAATCATTATATTTTACTAATAATTTGCTGGAAATTAATTAATTGTATATAGTTAAATAAATAACGTTAAATAAAAAATAAAATAAATAATGGCATATAGTTATAAGAATAACGTTAAATCAACGTTACACATAATAAAATGGCAAACTGAATGGACGATCCATGACAAAATGCAATTAATTACTTATACGTAAATGCGTGTTTTGACTAGTTTAAAAAATCAATATGATTCACTTTTGTTCCTTATCGAAAAATGTCACCCTTCAACAATAATTAATGAAATCAAAATATTATCTCATTCATCATGGAAAATTTTTAAAGACTCATTTTAAAATACCGTAAATAATATCTCATTTACCGGTGCCAGCAGCGTGCCACACCCTCGATCCCTGGTTAATATTGAGATAACTCGACTCCTGTGATCGCAACAGCAGAGAAATTTAATACCTAAGAAAAGAAAATTATCTAGGAACAAATATAAAATTGTAAGTATTTAATTAAAAGTTGGAAATTTTAGTATCTGCAGGAATATTTTGCATATCTAGGGATGGTTATGGCATTTAGCCTTCATACATAAACCTACAATTGGGGATATTTTGAAGTGTTTTGACTAGTCGGCCTGCTTGACGATTCTGCTGGTTTAAATTTATGTTTTATTGTACTCGTATAAATTGAAGTAATAACAATTAACACTAACATTTTTCAAGCTTCTGTGTTCCACAAATCAACGTTTACAGTTTTAAGCATCAGCGTGTTTTTGCAGTTAAAACGTTTCATTTCAAATGAAATGAATTTCGAAAATAAAAACATGCTGTTATTTTCTACGCAGCTTTATCGTCGATTTGAAGCAAGCCGAAATAATTTTTTTTAATTTCACACTGAAATTCTTAATTTGTGAAATTATTCATCGTAAAGAATTTTACTGTGTGTGGAAGCACGGAAATTATGCATGTCATAAATCCAGGTGGTAGGACAGTTTTCGGCTAAAGCTAAGACCGTTCTCTTTAAACTCTTTTCCGCACAAATAACAAACAAAAAGATTTGGATTATGTTGTGAATTCTTCAAGCAGCCACTTGCACATATTTTTCATGCATCAACAATTTTCACGGTATACTTTGCTAACCCAGTGCGAATAATAATAACCCACGGTAAAATTTGCTGACCCAGTGCGAGAATTTTCAAGCTACAACGATAAACTCTATCAGGATACCAGTGTGAGACATACTATGAAAACCAATAACTAAACGACATTCTTGTTTGTTTCGAATACAAAATTATTAACCTTTGAAAAATGAAGGATATTTGGTTTTGATCTTTAATTTAGATCCAATAATAGTTTTATATAATTTCCTGATCTCCTTCATATTCATTTAAATAACTTTTGAGGGAAACCCTTAATTAAAAAGTTTAGCAGAAAAATACCGAACCCAAAATTTTCCTGGATATGCTTATGAATGAATATGTTGTCGTTGCTTTCTTTCATTCTGTATTCCTATTGTAGAGGAAACCAATGCAAGCAAAAATATCCTGCAAATTTTTTTTGCGATTTCATTAAATATTTTAGTTTTACATAGAAATATTTCTAATCGTTTTGTTTTTTACACGATGTTTTGGTGGTTATTTCTTTCCAAATTAATGTTGCATTCCCGGTCCATGATATCAAATGGACTGGATGCTCATCGCTCCGACTACTCACCGAAATTTCGAACTGAAGAAGGAGCAAATTTTCGTGTTTCCCGGGGGCAAGATGTTAGCACGAGGCAAGATTGAGCCTCTCGTCTTCTGTGCATACAAAAAGTCTGCTAGCAAACTGGCTTGGGTTTGGACTCGCACGGAAATGTTGAAGGAGAGATTTTTTCCTGGAGCGCTGCGTTTGCTTACTCAGCATCTCAATGGTACAGCTTTTAAGTTCCACAATAGAACCAGGCCACAATTTAAGGGAGCTTCTACAACTCATGCTGCTGACAATTTAGCACTTATGCCCTATATGGTAGTCGCGTTATGCTTTTTATATAGCATAAAACCTACTCATTTGAACGCGTACATAGAGAAAATTGTGTTCCGAACTAACCAGGTACGATTTTCTATCTTGCTGCCAGAGATTGCGCGACTTTTTACAACACTTCTCTTTAACTTCACTTCTTGTTTGTCTGTCTGTCTGTCTGCTACAAATCTTAAAATCGAAATTTAACATACTTCTACTTATCCTATCGATCTGAAATTTTGCACACTTGTGTAAAGTTGGAGACAATGCATTAATGAAATGTCAAAATGAATGATTTTGAAAATTATTTTTTTTTAATATTAAAAAAAATTGACAAAATAATTTTGTCAGCTACAAATCTTATAAATGATATTTGACACACTTTAACCTGTCTAATTGATCTGAAATTTTGCTTACTTGTGTGAAGTCGGAGGCAATGCATGAATCAATTGACAGAATAACAATTTAGCACTTATGCCCTATATGGTAGTCGCGTTATGCTTTTTATATAGCATAAAACCTACTCATTTGAACGCGTACATAGAGAAAATTGTGTGCCGAACTAACCAGGTACGATTTTCTATCTTGCTGCCAGAGAGTGCGCGACTTTTTATTCTTTAACGTGAATTAAAAAATATTGCGTAGATAAAGCTTTCTAAATAATTTAAAAATGATTGGATTCTCTAGAAACATCGATAAAAGCATGAGGTAAGCCTATTTATGGTTTGAGCCATTCGTTGAATATATGCGATACCGGGCGCTTGCACTGGCGGTGAACGCTTGCATTATTTGTCTCGTGATAGAATAGTCGAGTTCAACAGAAGTTAATGCATTCTTTACAGTTGCATTATTTCTTTACAGTACAACAGTCGCCATAAATGTGAATTTTAATTAATGGATGTTTGTTTAAATGACCGTAACGTCAGTCGATGGTTGTGCACTTTTCTTCTTCGCTTCTGAACTCGACTATTATAATCCTCAGAACTTCTGCCCATTCATATAACATCCAACTTTAGGTAATACCGAGTCTTCCATCAATAATTTTTAGGTTTGTAAGGCAGGAAACATTTTGAATTCATTGCGTATATAGTTATAATTGTGCCTTATACAACATGATTTCAACTCATTTCCTTTATAAATCCCAGTGTCAGACGGAATTTAATTTAATCGCTGCTAAGTAATCTGCAATATTCTGATTTATACGTTGTGGTGTTGTAAGTACAATGAAAAAAAAAAATTTGGTGGAACAGGTACAACGAGTTCATTGAATGTGAATTTGTTTCGGTTGGTGTATTTACCATGTTTTAACTCAGCCATTCAACAAAATCGGTCGTCTGGAGATTCGTGATGCAAAACACGAAGCTTTTACCGTGTGTTAACCGTGTCACCTTAATCTACAACTAAAATTCATAGATAACTCATTATAAAAAAATGCACTGCCTTTAGAACTGACACAAAATAAATTTTCTCAAATCCATTATGACTTGAGATTGATATTGGTGGCATGTGTCTTTTCTTTTAACTTATTCATGCATTCTTGATTATTAATTGTATACATAATAATACTGTATGTAAAGATATAAAATTGAAACCATCTTGAAAATTCTGATGTGAAATTTCAATGTTCCTATTGAGTTCTATAGTTTCTATTTTCCATGTAGAAATAATGAAAATTTCGACATGAAAATGTCGAAAAATGAAAATGAAAAAATTTAGATAATTAGAAAAAGTAATTGGGCTAACCATTTATCGCGTAAATGACCGAACGTTAATTCGTATGGTGCAGTTTCGACCGGTTTTGAGATTTTACTATTTTTTAGAAACCTAAAAAGAAAATATATGGGAAATTTGGACGTAATTAACTCGACTTAGAGTAATAAGAGCGAAACCGCAAAATATAATCACAAAACCGATGAAACATATGAAAAAGTTTCAATTGCATCCAATGCCTGTGTTTCTTCAACAAGTTGCATTCAGAGATTGCCTTCGTCATCACATTTCACACCCATGCATGTAAATTTATAATTCCATCCGCCTTGTAGCAGCAGCTTTGAATTTTTGTGTGTTAGTTTTATAAAGCATCGCGCCCCCTGAGTTAGCAATGAGCAAAACTTCCTCTCTAAATCCTGGGTTTGAGTGCCTTTGGCCCTTAGAAGTACATTTGCATCGAAAAAAAGAGACACGTGGATTTTGAGAGCTCGTTTCAACAAAATCTTTATCTCCTTCTCGTTGTAATCGCATTAAAATGTTATGGTCAAATTTTCTAGGATTTTTTTAGCAATCTTGTAAAAAGTCACATCGTATAATAAAAAAGACACATAGCATAATTATATTGATTATATAACGGAATTAAATGAGTTATGTCGAAAAAGCTTCTTGTGAATTTTTTATAGATACTTTCCCATAACGTGATGGGAATCTTGGGCAAGTCAAGTCATTTGTGACATTTAAATCTGTCATAAAGCAAAATTGAGCTAAAAGATCATATTACTAAAAAAAATTAGCATATGCCTGTGCGAATGCTCTTGGTTTTGTGGATGCTTGCGAGCAGAGGCATTTCCACCGCTGAAAAATACTGCAAGGCTTTTGTTACTTTTTTGGTCTGCATCTGTTAGTGAGCAAGCGTTTCCTTGAATGAAAATTAACACTTTTAATAAGATATCGATGTGAACTGATTTAAATTTTAGAGTAGTCATGCAAATCAGGGTCAGCAAATTTATTATACAAGGAAATTTATCAATTCAACAATTCAATGAAAAAATAATTCTAGGATCTACAATTTAGAACAGTTGCGTACTTTTCATTGATTATAATTGTATTCATTGGTCAGCTTACATGTAAATGAAGGTTCTTCTGTATTTTTAATTAGTTGCGGCAGGTAACTATAAACTTTTCTTTGAACGAATCTGAAAATAACAACATATTCATCAAATTTATAACTTTTACCGGTATTTTATATTTTAAAACGTAATTTGAATTTTAAATAAAGTGGTAATGTTCTCGTGATACACAAACTATGTATATTTTGCCTATACTAGGCTTAACGTTTCCCTTGTTTTATATAGAATTTTCCATGGGAGAAGTGCGTAATTAAAAAATTAATTAATGCTAATTTTTTTGTTGCCCGTACCTCCATAGCAGCTACAAGAGGAGGTACGACCGAAAAAAAATTCTCCTCAACCAAACTCAACCCCAAGTTTCATGAAAAATAAAACTTTTAACTTATTTAATTGTACAATGTTTCATTCCAAGACAAATAAATACAATGCACTTATTTGCAAACCTTGCGTTAAGTTTGGGAAAGCCGTCCTTGCCAGTGCCTACACAGAGCTTGTGCATCTCTGGTAGAAAAATTGCCGATTTCAGCCCCGGGATGATGTCTACCTAACGGATAAAATTTAAATAGGAATCTCATTCTTTAATTTTATAATCCAGTACTCTGATAATTATTGTTTCGTCTCTTCTTTCACTTTGTATCAAAGTTTTTGAGTACCGTCAGTGAACCTACATGGGTTTTAATGCATTATTGCCATCTCCATGCCAGAATGTGAAAGAGCAACTCAATTTAAACTTCCAACTGTCAATGGATCTCGAAATAACCCAAAACATACAGCCTAATTATTGATCGTCTGTGAATTTACCAAATCATTTCTAGGTAATGAAGATATCTGCAAATTAGAAGCCTAAGTGGATACGCATGAGTAACTCATTTAAACGACGACCAGTGACTGTGGTTTCGAATTGAAGGAAGGAGAGTCTCAAAATTATAATCAAGACACTCAATAATTCACCGCACAACAATAAAATACATGCTCTTTTATGTTTTTAACTTGGAAAAAACACTTTGCATCATATTTTTTGACGTGCCAGCACAGTTATAACCAATAACATTTTCCGTAGTAAGAAGTAAAATTACACGGAAATCCTTCAAAAGCCTTTAATTCAAAGCCTCATCAGTTCCCGCAGGCAAATTGCCTTTCCTTGATCAAATCCTGTGAATAGGCTGCATTGAGTCACCTAAGAATTTTTTACATTTTGAAGCGAAGTCACTTCAGTTCGGCCTAATCTTGTTTACAAAGCAAAAGAGCGTTCTTGTTTCTCTGCGAGATTAAATCTTGCAAGACGCGCAAAAGAATCCATTTCGTTTTGCAGCTCGAGTTTTCGATGAAGTTCGCGGAGAGAATTCCAGACAAATAACAATGCGTGCCAGCCGGTGAATCCGAAGAAAATATTCCCTCGTAAGTGCATTGATTATCAAAGGTCTCTAGATTCTATCTTATATTCAATTTAATTATATACAGGCACAACAACACACTTGTTTGTTAGTATACTTTTACTAACTCTGTTTTGAGGAACGAACTGAGATAATTACTGCAGTGCACTCTGACAATAAAATATGCTTGTGAAAAATAAATTGCCTTGTACTGATGCACGAAGACCTTCTAGTAACTTCTTAAGTAATCGTGCATTTTCTATTGTTAGTTATTTTGATGTGAATGTGCGTGTGAAATAAAAAATTATATAATTACAGGAACGAAGTTCTAGGTGATTTTCTCGGCAGCGGTCAGCTCCCGCATTATGAATAGACCTTGAAGCGGTCATCAGCGCACACGTTGCCATAAACTACCCAACTTAAGCAGCGAACAGACACCAGCATTAATGTAAACACTAATGATGATCAAGTGTAAGCAACCAAGATAATCACCAACTCCATGACAACTGTGCATCTGCACCAGCAAAGCTTCGCAACGGCATCGTTCTGTGCTACCAACGTCTCTGCTCCGTCGTTGTGTATGCTAGTGCATATAGTGGTTTACTTTGCAAATGAATTTATTAAATTGGAGAAATAACTATTATAAATCTATGCATGATACTTCTTACCGTATTCCTTGTAATACCAAAATAAAAAATTATGTTGTATCATAACAATGTTTATATGCAAATCAGCTCCCGAAATTTGTTAATGTCCATATCCCAACGCTAAGAAATCCTGAAAACATAAATGGAATAGTTACTTTACTACATTGATTTACCATTAATATTTCAGTTAATTGTCTCCCCAGCAATACATTGATCAATTTGGTTGCTATATAAATGCACATTAGTTCATTGTTAAGTAAGATGGAATTGGTAAGTAAGATTGTGAACCGGAGCTCAAAGCAATTCATTCAATTCAGCAAAATTCGTCACGAAAAGTTTCGGAAACCAGCTGGACATAAATCCAGAAAATCGAAGTTTTAGGCGACTTCAGTAGCCGTTCAATTGATTATACATGTATTCTTTGAGTTTTTCTACAAATGATGTCGCTAGTCTTCGATAAGTTGTCTACGAAATTTGATCCATTTTTTGTAATTTTATTTGCATTTTCTCCTAAATTCTTGCATAGTTTTTTCGTTTTAAACAAACAAATGACATAATTAAGAGTAGAAGTTTCTAAATGCTATTCTCTGTTGATTTCAGTCATCGATCATTCAAGTCTCGCGCAGCTGATGCGTTATAAAATTTCGGTCAAAATAACAATCGACAAAAATGCTAACGAATTAGTTTAATTACTCCATCATGGAGGTCTTCATTGTCTTCTCTTCGAAAAACGTTGCAAGAAATGCTTTTAAAACTCCTTTTCTGTGTAACTTTACTCAAGGCTGCTACACCGATCGTTAAATTTTCATCGTGGAAATGAATGTAATTTCCAAAACAAGCATGAATGCAATTTCCAGCGCTTCAATGAAGTGGAAAGATTTTAGTGTCCGAGAATCCGAAACTGGAAATTAAGTTGTTGTAGAAGTTTAAATGGAAATTTTAAATTCTTTGGATTTTGCAAGTTTGGTGAAGCGAGTCTTGATGACGATTGCCGTCCTGTTGGCATTCCTGTAGAAATATCTTCGTTTTTATTTTCAATAAATGACAGCTCTGATGTTTCCTTGATGGTTCGTCATTGGATGTTGACTATTGTTTTGAATGGAATTATTCAAAGCATTCTCTGTGAATTTTGTGATGGGACATTTCTAAATTTTTCTCCTTAATAATTTTCTAAAAATATTTTTTGATATTAGTTGATATTAGATAAAACCATGTATTGTAGTAGACTAGGATTTATTACCATGCTTCTCATCAAGACTTACTTAAAAAATTTTAACAAACTTCGATGAAATTTAAATTAGATAATTTTGAGAATAACTTCAGGATAAACGATGCATTCGTAGAATATAACGGGGATTAATTGTTTAGGAAAAGTATTATTTAAGGAGCACCAGAGCATTCAATTATGTGATGATTATTATCACCACATAATTGATCGATTAACCATTAAAATATATTAAACGATAATATGAAATAATTTAAATTACCCACGTCTGCCAATAGATTTAACGTCTTCAATAATTTAATACTCAACTCTCCTTTTTTTTAACCTTTCTTATCTGCAACTTTGGCGTTCAAAGTGAAAAGTTTGGAAATATTTCATCCTGAGATGTCACAATGTTTTATTTTTGTTCCTCTGTCCCGGTACTATTAGCTCAGAAAAAATACCTTAGAGTACTTCGTTTTTCCATTCGGGAAAACTTGGAAAGCAAATAAGAAAATGAAAAATTACGAAATTTAAGTTACCTATTTGAGAAATTTTAGGATTTGATGATGCAATTATAAATTCTAATATATTGAAAAATCTCTTTGATAAACAAGCATATATGAAAAAATGTTGTGAATGTTCTCGGCGATCCCATTGCTACCTTAATTCAGATACTGCAGAGTTAAATAATATTGGGCAAAAGGCACGAAATCCAATTTTAAGTAGCTAAACCGGTGAGAAGTTTATTTCTGCAGGCTACGCTGGAAATGGCTTAGAGCTTCTATAAGATGTGCCCAAAAAACGTTTTCCTAAGTTACCTCAAAGATTCCTTGAATGCAGAAGAATTATTCTGAAACGACCTGCAGGACTTCCGGAAACTTCCCTCAAATTCAAGTCGAAGTTTGAGCTCAATGTCCGGGTGATATCCTGCCGAAGTTGCTCTCTGAAATTGTTCAAGTCTGATGAAGTTAGGATACTGATGTGTTCAAGTTGCTCCCTGAAAAACAGCCACGTTACGTTTCAAGATTTCGTTCAATGAACGTTTTCTGATGTCTTGCATCTTGAGTGTTTGGCGAAATTTTTTTTTTTTGGCTATGACCTTATTTATTTACAGGCTTAATCGCTTTCCTTTTAACTTAATATTTTTTAACTGTATATTATCGAAGCAAGTTAAATCAAAGTAAATCAAATTAATTAGAATACTTATCGTTCAAAAATGAATGTAGGCACTAAATAACAAGAATTTCACATGAATAGGTTCTTTGTCTCTCTCTTATTTTTTTACTTCTTGACGAGCTCTCTCGGAGATCCTAAAGCAAGCCGTAAAAGAGCTGCCAAGTTCTTCAGATGTTTCAGCTTCACACGGTCAAAAATAGGCACGTTTTGAAGCGAGATCTTTCTGTTAGCAAGTGACCAAATGCTTCCGTCTCAACATTCATTTGAGTGGAATTTTGTTGAAAATCGGACTCTGTACACTCCAAAAACATTTAATTAAGGGTTGTCGTGAAGTTTTTTGGCTGGGATGTCTTGGAATGTTGTGGCAGGGGTGACGTGGAGTGTTATGGCAGGGATGTTGTGTTGTGGCTGTGGCAGGGATGCTATTGAGTGTAACTGCAGAGAAGGGATGGTGTGTTGTGGCAGGGATGTTATGGAGTGTAACTGCAGGGAAGGGATGGTGTGTTGTGGCAGGGATGTTATGGAGTGTAACTGCAGGGAAGGGTGGTGTGTTGTGGCAGGGATGTTATGGAGTGTAACTGCAGGGAAGGGATGGTGTGTTGTGGCAGGGATGTTATGGAGTGTAACTGGAGGGAAGGGTGGTGTGTTGTGGCAGGGATGTTATGGAGTGTAACTGCAGGGAAGGGGTGTCGAAGAGTGTTATGGCTGATTAAAAAATTACTTACGTATATACTGAATTTTTTTTGTGTGAAGGGGGCGCTTTTATGTACGTAGAACAGTAGTAGAACGTTTCTACTAATTTAATTTCTCGATCCTGGATATGTAGCATGAGCCTTATTGAACTTTTGTAGCTCTATTATATCGCATTAACCCTGTGACTATTTTTCAGATTTTTCTCACCCAAGACTTCTCTGGGCGCATGCTGCTCATGAAATTTATCATCCTTTTTCAGTTCTGGCATTCGCTGGCCGCCATTTTTTCGACTCTGCAGCAAAAGGAATTCAGTCGTAAGCATGGAAGGCGAATTCAGTTTGTATTTTGAAGGCTTCTCTGGAAACTGGTGGCTTCCCACCTAAGCCGATTGGACAGCGCCAATTCAAAGTCAAACAAACTCTACGGAGACCAGCAGCCGCGTTTAAATATACGGAGACAAACGTATATTATAAAATTTAGTTAGCATTACATAGCAACATCGGCCGTCAAAATCGGTATCAAAGTCAGCCTGCTGCCGATTAGCTGAACGAGATATCATGTCGAATCTACTAATTACTGTTCTCACGTATAATATAAGTGAACATGCATGATTGAATTCATTTAAATTCCCTAGACTGGGGACTTTGCTGAAGAATATAAAAATATACCTAAGTAATGCAACTATATCGTACGCTCGGGGAAAACTGTTGCCGGATGCTTTGTTGATCTTCGTGGACAATCCAGCACATTCAGTTCAGCTGTATGTAAACTTTGAAATTATAATGGCTGCCTCTGACAAAACACTGAATGGGAAGCCAATTTTTTACTTTTTAACCAAAAATTTGAGAATGAAAAAGGATGTCACATAAATTGACCGTTATTTCTATTTAAAATGCTTCGATTAAATTTTAATTATTAGCGAATTTTCATGATAGGTTACTTGCCTTTCAACTTCAAGCTAATCCGCGGTTTAAACGATTATGGATAATAATTACTTTTTAAATGGAATGTGGAAAGTAGTTATAACATTTTTGCATGTAGTTCTGGTATATTATGGCACGAATTATATTTTCATATAGATTATTTGAAACATTTAATCCATAATACCGATTTCTTCTTCATTTCTATGAATATTTATGAACTAAAACTACCCAAGTTCAGCAGTAGGTCTGCAAATCTGGCGACTTAATACAAGCCTCACCCAAGTCAATGTTCGGGCTGTTTTCTAAATCAGCAACCAATGTTTGGAGCAGACCGTATTTTCGTCCATTGAAAGGCTGTTTACCGGCAATTCGATTGAATGAGTTCCTGGCCGAAGAAATGTGAGCATCTTCATTGCTTGCCCTCAGGACGTTCTTGGCGAGACTTGGACCTGCAGGAAAACAGGTGCTGCCTAAAAGCTGTTGTTGGACCGTGGCAAGCTGCTCGTTTACTTCAGTTTGCCCTCGAATACGCGCACAGCTTTGTGAACAAACGATCAGCACTAGCTGCATAGGTTACGGAAATAACTTAGTTTAGGAGTTGAAATGGATATATGAGTTATATGCATTGCAAAATAATTTAACTTAAGCATGATACTTTTTTAATGAGAGATTAAGCGTGTGCTATAATCTCTTACCAAAAAAATAAATAAATAGATAATAATGTTCATATTATTAAATACCTTGGAAACTGATAATACTATTTTTAAGCATTATAGTATTACAAATAATTAAATTCCCCCATAACACGGATGAACGCCCGACCCAATTGCAAACTGAATAAAACCCTCTTATTAAATTTTTGAACAGAAATACAGAACCAAAATTCTCAATATAAATTCACCGGTGCCAGGAAATATGTTCCATTCGCACACGAAGAATAGAAGCTCCTCTTCTTTGTTTCCTGTCTATTGCCAACCCAGGTGCCGTAAAAAGAAAGTAATTCGTTCGTCTGACTGTTGGCTCGCTGCTCAAAAATGTGAGTAATCGGCTCAAATCGGATCACCAAAGAAAAAAAATGTCCCTAACGAGCTACGACCACTTAAGTCGTCGTAAATTGAAAACACAAACTTGCAGCTGATGCTCTTTATTATTACTGTTAAATCCTGATGCAAGCTTTATTTTGCTCTCACTTCGCATTGAAATTGTCAGAAAATCAAACGAATTATTTTAAATCTTGAGGCTGAATATTGTATTGCTGTTTAATTAAATGGCGTCCAAGCTGGAAATGCAAGCATCAAATTTTTGTTACAAGTTAGCAGGGAATACAAGTAATTGTTGAGCTAGCAACTGATTTTTTTTATGAAATAAAAGTTGCGTGACAGAGAAAAATGGAACTGCTGTCTTGCCTGCGGAAATCCATCTTGTGAGCACGTTTCTGTGACGAAGAAACGGTAAATATTTTTTTCGAAGCTTGAAATGCTGCAACGCTGTAAGCCCAAGATTACATATTTTCTATAATAAAATTATGTGAATATTTTATTATATATTATATAATTTTAAATAATAATAATGTTAATTTCTGTAACATATGTATCATATGTACTCAATAACATGCTGATTTATAAATACGCATAATATTGCTACATTTCGTTATTTCTTTTAAAATCTCTGACATTGACACCCGCTTTTGAAGTTAAACATGAACAATATTCGGATATGAATAAGCATCATGTGTCACATTTTTAGGTCAATATATAAGACGCGACGAAATTTTTCTATATTGCGCACACATGAGCAATCATCTGCTAGTTTAAATATGCTATATTGTTTAACTTACAATTGATTCATTTTTATTCGCAAAGCATTAGTGAATTACTAATGTAATTAGTAAATGTTTGACTAAAGTTACCAACTTGATTACTCAAATTTCGAATTTCATCGTTACGAAACTGCGCTTCAGTTCCCATCCATACCGAATGGCACTCAGGCTGTAACGGTTCAAATTTAGAAGCAAATCTCAACTTATTGCAGCCTCGAGGCATTTTAGAAATAACGTGTGGGGAGTGGAAGCCATGCCCGGTCATCACACGGCGGCTTTAGACCGATATTGAGGTAGAACCCAGCGATCCAAAACAAATCTGACCTCGGAATCCTTCAATAAGAGAATCTATCGATGAATATCGAAGCTTCAGTTTTAGTGGAATAGATCAAAATGAACGGATAGCCGTAGAATGCTGCGGGTTCTTCTTGGGATATTTCATGCAGGTAATTTGTACCTGTACTGTTTCTGTTTATATATAGCGCCATTCGTCAGAACGAAAACTCACTTTTTGTTCTTTATTGGCCACGGAGAAAACAATGAGACTAAAAATGAGAATAACATGAACCTTAACGTTCCTAGTTAGCGTTTAGGCTCTTAATAAACTGCCAGTTTCGAAACAGTAGCACATAAGTAGCAGCATTTAATTAGATTTAATAATAACAGTGTTATAAGTCAACACTAATGATAATAAAAAAAAACTTTCAGGTTGTCATCTGTTTGCGGGAAGGCTTACTAAGAAGAGAGGGTGAACAATGTTTCGAAGCAGCGATTGACATGACAGAGGGTTCCATAAATTAATTGTTAAAGTTAATTGAACTATCCAGTCGCTATATTTTGGACTGCCTGCAAAACTCGTCAACCTTTTTCAAATTAATATTGTCGTCATACGTAGCTCTACAAATATCAAGTAACTACTAATCAATTATTATCAGAAAAATACGTTTCTCTGATAATAATGGAACACCACCACAGGTTAATAAATTAAGTAAGTAATTTTAGAGGGACGGTGAACGAAAAATAGTTCTCAAAAAAGAGAAGTGAAATAAACTTGATAGAGCAAGTAATGTTTCATGAGCTTTAAATAAACCATGAAAGAAGAAACAAATGTGTGCGTTAGAAGTAATCACCTTTTTCGCCCGATATATGTTGCATGTTTGAAGCGATGTCTGGTAGGTATATCGAATGAAAGCTGATCCCAAGCCAAAACATCAACTTAGTTCTGTCTACACGAGGCATCAGTTAGTTTGCTAAAGGCCATCTGATACGTCTAGTGAAAGCTTATCCATATCACCACATATGTACAGTATATGTATTATTGAGTTTAAAGATGTGCAAAGAGAATTTAAGAAAACTCCAGAGAGGAGAGGCCAAATGACAGGGGGATATTTCTAGGTTTGGGGGAACTTTCAAGTTAAATTTGAAAAGTAAGGAATAATAATTTCATTTCAGAAACGGCTGAACTGATTCCCGTGAAATTATAAAAAACTTTTTGCCGCTTCAAAGTAAATAAATAGCTAGGTTTGGCAAAATTTTCGAGCTGAAATTGAAAAGTTATGAATAATAATTCTATTTTAGAAACAGCTGAACTGATACTAGTAAAATTGTAACAGACTTTTTACCACTTTACAGTAAATAAATTTCTAGGTTAGGGAGAAATACTTATTCTTATCTTTATAATTGTTTAAGTTGGTATTGGGCAAAATGACAAACTTTGCTTGAGTTGACAGATTTAAAGACTGGCAAGACGTGATCGCTTTCGACTGCATCAGGGTAGACTCTGTAGGACATGCAAAGATTATAAGTATGAGAAAAGACAGGCGACGTTAGCAACGATACACAATATCCTTGACTGTGTTAGGGACCGCCTTTAAATAAAATAATTTCATCGATAAGTAGGTTACGTGTTTTGTCATTTTTGTTTTTGAGTTAACTATTACGTGACCTCTTGTAGACCCGCCTGTATCTTGTCATTGTTATGTGAACAGTTCACGGAGTGAATCGTATAAAGCGTAGCATTCCGTCAACCCACCGAATAATAATAAATAATAATAATAATAATTGTTATGTGATCCACTACAGAGGTTAGTGCTTGCATTGTTTATCGTGTTCATCTTCAGTATTGATATAGTGGTGGCCTTTCTCGTAATATTATGTATTTTTATGTTGTTTATTGTTTATGTGTGTTATATTCATTTCTTAGGTTGCGTTAATTCAAGTCTTTAATTTGTATTTATTCTTGCTTTTCAGCGAGGCTGCGATGTTAGGATGATTAGGAACTAGTAGTAGTGGTCACGGGCTAGAAAGACACACGGTATATAGTTTTGTATTTTGTTTTCTTGCATTTATCGTTTACCTATTTATTATAGTTCTTTATTCCTCATTTTTATTCATCCATTATTCTCGATCATTGGCCAAGTGTTCGGGGTCCGAGAATGCTTATTTATTTATTGACTAGTCCCAAACAACTGAATTTAATTAATCTGATGTCTTCAGCCTTTGCACAAACGTAACCAATGTTTCATTTTTAGGAGCAGAAGCAGAGATGATCAAGTGTAGGATGCTTCACAGAAAGGATTTCTCTTGTAATTGTTAACAATAATATCTTTTGAAGTGAAAATGATATGAATCAAACTGGTGTGAGATGAGAGCGTTTAAAACCTCAGTAAAATAAGCAGATCTGGGACGATTAAAAGTAAAAATTCATACTTGCCTGCATTGCAACATAAATAAAAGATTTACGATAAATTGTCTCTGAAAATAAGGCAAAAAATTATACATACCTCAATCGCTTAAAAAAGTTAACTAAGAACGAAAAATAAAATTTTTTTATTTCACGTTTTTTTTCTTAAAACGGAAATAATTGATGTTTGAGGATTAAAATATCTCGAATCACATAGTTGGATTTCTGGCAGAGGGTGATGGATTTGACGCTAAGAGGTTAAAGGTTGTAGAGGCTGTAAAAATAGCGGTTTTAGCTGTCGTCTTACATGCTAACAGGCACATCCAAAGTGACACGGTTGGATATTACTTGCTTATTCTTATATAACAACATAAAATTAACTTTACTTAATTTGAAATCAAGTTCATTTCACTATCCAATCAATGCCAGAAATATCTTTGACGAATCGTAATGAAAATTATTAAAATTGTTGGTCTTCTTTGCTAGTCCATCAAATTTAAAATTTATAGTTTAAAATTTTGCAGGTTAATTCCAAATTTGAAATGTCATGTATAAAATTTGTCTGCGCAATAAAAACCTTGATAAAATTCTTCAGATTTAAGGTAATTATTTCCGATGACTTAATACATCGGAATTATTGTAGGAAGCAGTCTAACATCAAATTCAATGATCTAAGTCATGCATTTCATGTCCATATACTAATTAACCTGCTTTTAATTTATTTTTCACATTTTTACTGAAAAAGAAAAATTTTTACGTCCTGCAGCAACCATTAGTCGAGACTTACTGTGCCGATGCCGGCAGTCAGCGAAGATAAGCGGACATTCAGTGAGCAACAAAGTCTAATAAGCAACTATCATAAAAACAGACGCGTGCTAAACTTCGGATACTTTCTCTTTTTCTCTTTCTTTTTTTTGGAGACTAACGAGTCGTTTATATCCAAAATTGTTTAGGTTTGCAAATTGACGATATGATAGAATGTGGGAATCTGTAATAATCAAATAAAGACTTCACCATGGGCGCTTTGCCCCGTGACACGCGTGGGCCCGTTGCCCCACTAGGTATCATTTCAATTTATATCGTGTCAACATTTTATTTTAAAAGCTAATAGTCTAAACTTGATCTCAAAATTAATCCTATAAATATTACTTTAAAAATATAATTCACAGTAATTTCAAAAGCTTCATCTACAGTAATCGAAAACAATTTTGTTTAGCAGCAAAAAACTGGGCTAAAACAGTTATTCACAAATAACTTAATAACGCAAACACTTAGCAAAACGTAAATCTGTACACTTCATCCCAGTGAAACTGTCGACCGGCGGTAGAGAACACGGACCAATATCTGCCATACTTAGCGAGAAACCCGCTATGGGCCCATGACCCGCAGTGGGCTCGCTGCCCCATGTTACCCTATTACTTGCTTATTCTTATATAACAACATAAAATTAACTTGACTTAATTTGAAATCAAGTTCATTTCACTATCCAATCAATACCAGAAATACCTTTGACGAATCGTGATGAAAATTATTAAAATTGACTCGTTAAAATTGACTCGACTCGTAAAATTGACTCGCCGTCAATCTATAATATATATATAATATATATTATATATATAATAGTGGAAACTATTATATCATCATTAAGCAAACGGCACCTCATTAAACGAGACATTCATTATCTAAATAACCTTTTTATTAACAATAATATACAATGAGCGTGGGAAGAATTTAACTCTAGACAAACAAGAACTTGAGTTCCGAAATCATTGCCAACTGAAATTAGAGTTGAATTTTTTAATTATTCATTCCAGCATTAATTAAGTATTACAATCTCATTAAGAAGTCACTGACGTATTACTGACATTCACCAAAGATCACCATGTGGCTCTATGTAATTACACCCATGATCTATTGTTTTCTTATAACTATGATAAATTTGCGCAATCGCACAACGATATTCTCTTCGAAATTTTTTCGAATTTACGTCCTCATTCACCTAAAAGGATGTCATTCATGACACATGAGAGGCAGGATTACTGCCAGGCAAAATGTATGGTTGTGCAACTTGTCTGAAAAAGGAATCTTAAGATAAATTTAGGCATTATCAAACGTGAAAACTCTGCATGTTTATGCTTGAAGCAAATGTTTTTCTATAGGCTTAGCAGAGTTGACTTCAGTCAAGAATTGTGAAAACGTGAAAACACTTAGCCATACATTGTGATCACCATCGTTGCAATGTTTAATGCAAACCGCTGCCCAAAATTCTTCCACCTTCAACGTAACTATTTTTCCACGGGAAATTTAATATTAAAACTATGATGAGTAATTCAAAATGTTCTCAAAATTGTTATTATTACCAAAGTAACTTACATATACATAAGTACGAGATAGGAAATATCGTATGGTATTTAAAAAATATATTTATTGAAATAATTATTTATTAATAAAAGATTCTCCACAGAACTGATATTAAAAAAATATAGAGCAAAGCACATAGAACATCGTTGTCCTGCTTGCGAGCAAAAAATCAAATCATGAACATCTAAGACCATCAATAGAAATGCTAAACAAAAGCAAGCACACGAGTTTACTTCGTTTGTCATGGGAAATGATGAGAAATATTTTGTCCTAGTTTGAAATTCCAACCTGAATTGAGGTCTTTTACCTTTGAATTGAACCTTTAGAATACGCGATACAATATTGCGTATCTTTGGTAAGTCGTAAAATTATTAAAGGTCATAAATACCTGATTATTGCAGGCAGCAAAGCTCCAGACAAAAATTAATAATAAACATGTCAAATGATGATAAATTCAACTGTTTTTTTTTTGGTCAACTGCGAGAAACCCCATTTCAGGAATATCAGATACCGTATCTCTGGATCTGAGCATTCTATCCATCGACTGCAAAAGAATTGAGCATTATTATTCCATAGTAGGTTCACACGAATCAATTGCATTCCATCAATGACTTGTATTCGACACAATACTAGGACCTTCTTTTTGGTCCTTGCGTCAACATTATAATTATAATCAACACGTCACTATACTTATTTTGATTCCGGTGTCATCATATTCGACTGTGATCGCCACTCGTTATTGATTACCATGTCCCCATATTAGTCTACATCAACATTTTATTTTAATTACCACATCATCAAGTTACTTTAATCACCACGATATGTTGCTGCAGTTATTATCTAGACGGAATTTTTTAGTCTGATATACAGATGGTATATGTACCGAGTGATTGCCCTGACTGATAAGTGAACGAAAATGGATTAATTTGCTTGTTAATGCAATTTGTTCGTAAACGGAGTCATATTACTATGATCTCAGTAATCAAGTCAGTTTTGGAATACACCTCATACCTCCATCTCTATGCCTTGCCAAAATGTTCCTTAAATAATCCTGAAAATCAAACTGTCGAGTGACGAGACAAGATACTGTCTAATGAATAACTATACAGAAATACCTCACGTACAGCATGTATGCACAAAAATATAATGTAATTGCAATTTTATAAGCTCCTGCTTTCTGAATCATAAAGGAACGAAACATATTTCTAATTAGTTTAAAACTAACAGCCTCAATAGTCAAAGACTTCCATGAATCAAGTCACGAAAAGATCAAGAATCGGCAACAGGCCATAGGCCTATTTCTTCAACGCCGACACTTCTATTCTATTCTATTCTATTCTATTCTATTCTATGAAGATCACCGAATACACTCCGCTCTGCCTGGTCAGTGCAACACAAAACCTCTTCATAAATGATCACCAAAATCTAAGAATAATTCCTCTTCATCAACAATAGAGGTTAGAGAGCAGGTTTATATCACATATCATTTTAGGGAGCAGGTTTATATCACATGAGCGTGGCAGTCGTGTTTCCTCTGAATTTCTTTAGACAATAAAGCACGAAAAACACGTGAAAAACATATGATTTCCCGGACCTGATGGATGGTCACCACAGGATAAAAATTCTTTAAAGGCTAAACTCGAGCTTTCTAAAACAGCAGAAATTCAAAAACAACTGAAAAAGTTGCAGAACAAACAGATGAGAAAAATTATGGAAACGTCACATTCAAAGCTCGAGCAGTAAGACGTAATGAAAGACGGAGGGCAGACAGATACTGTATGTTCGCGGTTTCGGTCAGCGTTAGGACGGAGGCGATTCTAAACATTCAAGAATTAGTAAACTAATGAAAAATTTCCGAAATGAACTAAAGAAAAATTTGCGAACATCACATCGAAAGCTCGGGCATTAAAACTTAAAAAAATACGGAAACATCTCATCGAAAATAATAGTTAATCAGGCAGGAAAACTTGAAAGAAGATTGACGGCAGATAGATGGTGGAGGTGTCGCTCAGCGTTGGTACAGAGGCATGTCGCCCTCGCCGAACTCAGGCAGCATCGGGAAAGGCATTTCGTTGGCGGCTGTAGACAATAATGAATTATGATAATAGCGATATCAGAGTTGATTAAGCAGTTAGGCCTTTCGGACGACTTTAAACATCACAAAGCATTCACACCTTGTTGCGGTCTCGAACACGCAACTCGCTGCTTCAATTTTGCTGTGCTTTAACGGCCGGCCTCCTAGACAATTTGGCCAGAATGGTCGCGAATATCTGGGATCGAACCCAAAACTTCACTGCTCAAATCCTAGTAATCTAAACTGTAACCACTGGGCCACTCTGGATTCATTCAGTCTGATATTCTCTCGTGAAGCTACTCATTAGAATGTCTATTCGTCTTTGTAGGTAATATAAACAAGTGACTGGGTAACGTGGAAAAAGTGTGACGCGTCAACAATAGTCGTACGTCTCAGGTGCATTTTGGTATCATTAGAAATGTGTCACTAAGTGGCGACCGCAGCAATTAAGTGGAATTTATTATATCAATAAACGAGACTTACGTAAATGTCAAGTAATATTATAATATATAATATTAATATATTATAATATTAAGCCCGTAATATAATATCAAGTAATATTATTATAATGCATGCTGTGACCAAAGAAAGTCCATGCATTAACCGTGCATTGTATGGAACTATTACCAAAAAACTGTTATTAAATTATTACGTTAAAAGTATACGCGTCCTAGACGCTTAACTAGAGGCTAGATCTCGGAATGCAAAATCGGAATCAGAGAAGAGTATAGTATGTATATATGCCCATGTGAGTTAACTCGACCGAGTTCAAAATTATTTATTATATCTAGTGAAAATAGTGAAGTTGCTGAACGTTCATATTCCTTTCATCACGTCAAAGAGGTACTAAAAATATATATGACCGATCGCTATCTCTTCCCGAGTTGCATACATGCCCCTGAGCCGCGACTCAAATGCATTATTTAGCAAGTTTTGACGAACAGTTTTAATGGTTGAAGGCAATTGAAAAGAAAATTAAAGCTATTTGAATTTGAAAAGCATGTTACCAGCCAACGAACAAAGGAACTTCATACCTGGATGTGTTATTGACCGCGAATCGAAACTCATGTAATTACCTCATAACCGTGAAGTCGTCAATCGCAATTAAAATTCAACATGGTGACTGTGGTCAAAAAATTTGTTACTACGTCAAGTTTTGATAATTTAGAAGTACGTTCTATTATGCTACAATGGAGAGTTCCTAACATCACTTGGAGAGATATCGCAACACGTCAATGTTTTTAGAAAATTCGGAATACTGACATGACTGTCGTCAGCGACCCTGACACGAGTTTCAATTTGTCAGGACTGCCAATACTTTTACAATGCTCTCTGTGTAGCCAATGGGCAGATGGTGCAGGAGAAGATGGAGGGCAGCAACATTATGTCGTGAGAAAATTTTCCAATTTACACTCCCCTTTCCTATTGACTGATTTAATGCACCAGAAAATTGAAGAAATTATCCGTTGTCTGCCGAATAATTATCTCTCAATTATTCTTTTGGTGCTGCTGTAAGTAAAGGATCGTTTTATCGTGCAATCTATCAACATTTGACTGTCATTAAGTAGCTGAAGTTTGAATTCTCCTGCTGTAGGATTATGATAAGATTTTCCCGGATGCAGCACTGCAGAAAAACAGCAGATAAGGGAGAAAAGGCTGGAAGACACCAAAAGACGGAGGAGATAGATAGGCAAGCACGGTCTGAAATTATATTCTTCATCATTGTTCAGTTACTACAGACACAGTTTTCATCAAATACCAGAGCAGAATACACCGACTACACGAACCTCAAGTTTATACTTAGAGCCAAGCAAAATGATTTGAAAATAAGTACAAGACAATCATGGTGAGAACAACCAAGAAGACACCGATAGAGTCACATGCCAGCCAAGAGCGGAGTTATTATAGATATATGATTTTATTTAAATAAACTCATTTTAATGACAACTGAGATACATAAAATAAATTCATTCTAGCTGAGCCACCGCATGTCCAATATTTCAGATCCAAAGAACTATTTCACATGGTAATGATTTCAGGTTTTATCTAAAATCTTAAATGAAAGGTCGCTCCTATATCACCCAAGCCTAAACTATGCTGTTCTTATGACTTATCTTTATAATCTTGATCATAAATGCTTTACTCGTACATTATCTGAACACTGCAATGAACGTATTGTGCGTCATTGCATTTCGAGGCCCATAATTTAAAAATAACAAATTAATTCAAGTCATAATTCAGTTGAAGAAGCCGCAACAATAACATAGGTTATTCCTCATTAGGATACAATAACATAGGATCCTAATAACAATTAGGATCCTACATCAATTACATTACAGTTCGCCCCCGCAAGCAATCAAATGAGTTATTTACGACGATTCTCGATAGCTTGTGATACAAAAATAAGCGATAAAGAAATACTCAGTGCAAATGTTGAATCGAGAAAAGATGGGCGGAGTTGTGTAATACAAATGAATGATTAAATGAACGACGTTATAGTCCCTACGATAAACGGATTTTTTAAAAGAATGACCTATCAATAACGGTTACTCCTAACGTGAATAATGACATTAGTTTCCACAGCATCAGTCATCGAATAAGTAACCTAAACACAGTATAAAAAATATAAAGATTTCAGGTCAAATGTTAGCGATAACAGACCAGGCGCTCTTCTAAGATAGATATGCATCAGAGAATGAATAATGCCGCTAGGAAATACATAAGAACAGGCATACACTGTTAGAAAAATTACCGTTAACGGTATTACCGGTGTTTCAGTGGCCGGTCGGCACGTAAAAAGGTAACACCGTGTCACCGTTTTTATTCTAATTTAACACTAGAAATCCGTAAAACATCTGATAAAAACGGCGAAACAGTTCATTTTCACGGGGCGACCAGCCACTAGAACGCCAGTGGGACCGTTTTTTCGCCGTTTTTTCTAACAGTGTAGTACTGCAAAAGTACTTCGTTTTTTCAATAGTTTTATAATAAGCACAGCAATTATTGGTAATGATAGAAAAAATTATAGAAAATTGTGCCCAAAATATTCATACAGAATGAGAAATACAACCAAGGCCCTTTGAAGGCGGGCTAATAAAATCACGATCAAATTAATCACTAATCGCCTCTAGATCAGAGTTTTCACTTGTTCGCTATGTAGTTTGATCGTACGTCAAATTTAACAGTAAATAGCATAGAACATCAATCTTTCTAACAAAATTAGACAACACAAACAGTAAAGATTTGTCCAGGAGTTTCCACAGCAACATGAAAAATATACAACTTACATTAATTATCTTCGAAGCAACAACAGGAAATTCGTAAACTCTTCTGCTGAAACCTGATAACAGTTGAGGGCTCAAAGGCATAAATTGAACAAGTGTCTACTGAACAATAATTAATACGTAAATAGTTTCAAACTGATTTACATCAGCATAAAAAGCTTGTATAAAAATTATAGAAGAATTACATCATAAAAATATAGCACAATTGCGACAATTATGTAGGTACCTTAATAACTAGTCTAGTGGCATGGCACAAGTCGAGGTCTGCTACAGAAGGCGCTCTTTACACGCGATCGTAACTCGAAACTGCAGGTGGCAACACCTAAATCTTGGACATCAAATTGCTGATAATTGTTTTCACGAAAATGTCAAAATCGACAAATTTGTATCGGAATATTTAAACATTACAGATTCATTCCATGTTATTAAATCAATGCCCAAAATAGCGTTGCCTCGCAGCAATTGACGGCAAAGACCAAAGTCTTCGTCCCCCCCAAAATAAAAAGTTGTCGGGGATCAAAAATTGCAACTGTGAAGATGAAGCAACGAATGCGCCTAAAATATGTCGCAACATTCTTTCTCTTAAATCATGACAGTAACTGCGCTGCTTCAACTCAAGCAAAATACTAATAATAATAATCAGTTCCCAGACTTTTCTGAAAGACTATATTAGAAATTGTACTCCCAAAATGTAATAACACTCAAATAATTTTATAAAAGAGGAAATAACATTAGAAACCACATACATCCACAGGATTGAGAATGTTACCAAAGATCCAACATTCATCCATACAGAACCGAGGCAGACGTACCAGAAATTATAGAGAACCTAGAATTACCGAAGCTCTAATGCAATAAGAAATGAATGATGAAATAAAATTATTAATAATGAATCTAGATAAATTAAATACAAGAAGACAGTTAAGTGTGAATATTTACTTTGACTAAATGAAGTAATGTCAAGGAAACAAATATAGAACAGGAGATTGGAAACCGAGCAGCAATCTTAATCTTAAAATTTTCATTCCAAGTAGAAAATTACATGCATGAGTAAATTATTTGTGACGCTTCATATAAAATGTCATGCTAGTGAGTTAAGGAAGCTACATGAACATAGCAGCGCGAATATAGCTCAATCTTGTCAAAAATTTTTAACGAAGAAAGACGACTGTTTCTGTCGCGGGCAGCAGGTGCTGATGAAAGGGCTCAGTATCGCACTAATTTCAAGCAATAATTTCTTAATAATATTCCCTAAGATCATTACATTATACTAGAGAATTTTCAATTGTTCCATAACACCGCGATTGCAGCCATCATTCTACCCACTCTCCGCGAAATCAAGATAACAGAGACTCACAGTTGTCAAGTAAGTTAAGAGAGCAAATGGCATTTTATCAGAGATCTCAAAGATCGCAAAATATAGAATACAGAATTAAAATCAAACAAAATTGATTAAAAACACGGCTGACAACAAATGAGCCACAAACTAACAAATATCGATTAACTCCACAAACTTCAATTGATTTTCTTTGATTTATTTTTAATCAATAATTCATTTTAGAAATACGAAAAGGTACACTTTTATTGTAACAAGATCGGCCGTATTCGAGCATGGCTTGGTTTAATAGATTATCGGCCTAAAAAAAATCAATTAATTAAAGAAAACTATATCATCTCTATAAATTAAACATGATTCAGATTTTATTTAATAATTCAAGTATTGCAGCAAACTAATCTTCATCAACGCTGCAAAGACACATACTAGTCTCAAAGTTCCGAACATTGCGGCACTGTCGGCTTCAAAAGCTTTATTTAATTAACTACCAGGATTCATAAGCCCTATAAGGCGAGTGAGATACAGCAGCCGCTCAATAATGCAGTCCACAATGCTTCTTTTTACCATGCATCTTATGTCATATATGGCCGACCTATACAGTTGCCATAAGCAATTTTTATCATGTTTCATGAGGCATATACGTATGGCCGTCCTACACGGAATCCCTAAACAAAAGCCTTATATGGCAGCACAAGAATGTCTCTTTAACCCTCACGAGTTAACAACCCCGGTGAGGTTAGTGTTGGTAGTACTATGTGCTGCCCCCCGGCCTGCCCCCCGCGTAATGCCCCTAAGCCAGTTCCTGAGATCCACAGACGTGACCGTGAGGTAGTTACTCTCCTCGTCAGGACCGTCAGCTTCACTGCCAATAAGCGGGCGGCCCTCGGGTCCTGAGCGGTCAAACTTACGCATCTTGCCGCCCGGCGCCTTCTTCTTCTTGCGGTTGACTACGCCGTCCTCCTCGTCCATCATCTTCACGATCTGGGGAAAATTCTCGTCTCAGTAGGAAAACAATTACAGAATTCATAACAAATGAAACTGAGGAACGAATGTGTGTTATATGGTAGTTTTTATCAACAACGAATTTCTTATTATTACGCTATATAATAACATTTCCCGTGAGCCTTATTACTACCTACTCAATGGGTATGAAGACAAAGCTTTGAAATGCAGAAAGATCAACAACAGCAAGGGACGACAGATGGGTCACGAAAATTTTATATGGCAGCAGTCCAAAAAAATTCAATCTCAATTCCAATAAAAAGAAAAATTCTTCCCTCAACAACACGTTTCCATAATGATAATAATAACTTAATATGAATTATATGTTAAATGTAATACGTTTCTCTCAGAAAGACTTCGGAATTACCTGTGCCTGGTCGGAGGCGTCAAGAGGGATAACAGAAATGTCGCGGACGGCACGGAATTTACCGCAGTTGTTGATATGTTCGTTCTCCAATCGGAAGAAATTCCATACGAATCGTCTGTGAAAAATTCAAGTAGTTAGAAACATACATGCCTAAATTAAATCTCTCGGATAAATGCAATAGATAAAGCAGGAAACAGGCAGCAGTGAGGAATGAAGACTTTGCTTCAAAAAAACAAGTTTACTTGCCTGCGTCAAGGAAAGAAAAAGGTTTACTTAGAATCAGAACGTAGACATTGGATTATAAAGATATTAACTGAAATTTAAAATACGTTCAGTTAGAATCGTTTGATTTGAGCAGAATTCTACCAGATCATCAAGTCCAACCATTTATATCTATTACTAATTATTTGTAAATCAGAGGCTTTTAGATACATTAACAACTATTTGTAATTCAGGGTAAGCATTGAACGACTTAATGTCCCAACTCGGACCGCAGTCTACAGACTGCCATTAATATATTTAACGCGCGTGGCTGAAAGAAGACGCTGACCACATATACGGCTGCCGACCAGGCGGTCTTGGAGGGTCTTCACAACCTGTATGAGTGGACTATCAGCCCAGACCACGCGGCAGGTACAGACCTGAAGACGTCGAGGGGAACGAGGGAGTACAGACCTGAAGACGTCGAGGGGAACGAGGGAGTACAGACCTGAAGACGTCGAGGGGAACGAGGGAGTACAGACCTGAAGACGTCGAAGGGAACGAGGGAGTACAGACCTGAAGACGTCGAAGGGAACGAGGGAGTACAGACCTGAAGACGTCGAGAGGAACGAGGGAGTACAGACCTGAAGACGTCGAAGGGAACGAGGGAGTACAGACCTGAAGACGTCGAGAGGAACGAGGGAGTACAGACCTGAAGACGTCGAGGGGAACGAGGGAGTACAGACCTGAAGACGTCGAGAGGAACGAGGGAGTACAGACCCTGTCTCTTATACACATCTAGATGNTACTGTAATGGTAGCGTGGTCATAGTACTGTAATGGTAGCGTGGTCATAGTACTGTAATGGTAGCGTGGTCATAGTACTGTAATGGTAGCGTGGTCATAGTACTGTAATGGTAGCGTGGTCATAGTACTGTAATGATAGCGTGGTCATAGTTAGTACCGGTATACTGTGACGGTAGCGGGGTCATACTACTACACCAATATCGTGCGTGACCTTGAATCAGCAAGTTCACCGTTATTATATTATTGCAAGAATACCATGATCAAAGCACCGCGCCAATTGCCCTTATCAAAGCACTGCGGCAATTCAGAATTGCCGCAAGCACAGTTTAAACACGGATTGAAACAGAAATAAAATTAAACAAGACACATGATAGAGGAATATGGCAACAATTACAAGTTCCATCGTCAGCCTAATAAGGTTCAAGAAAGAATTTAATTTCGCGGACGTTTTCTAGTCTGAGAAATGACGTTTTTCATCCAGGGTCATTTGCTTGTTTTGGGTGGGTATTATTCTGAATCAATTTAATCAATATAATTAGTATGATGTAGTCATACGCAAGCTCAGTGAATACAGCCAGCCAACAGGCTCGGGGTGGCCTAGTAGTTAGAATCACCAAGATTGGAGCAGCGAGTTTGTGGTTCGAGACCCAAAAATGGTTTGAAAGATTCTGGTCAAAATTTGCAAGGTTACCTGGTGGTTAAGAATTTGCAAGAAACCAACATGACCTCATCGAAGCTCAAACCTCTATTTTATATTATTCATTATTAACTCGATCACTGACACGTGATACTAAAAAGACTCACTGGACTTGAGTAGACAATTTCCTCCCTGAGGAACTTGTAGTCGCCGCAGTTACTCTCGAAGACGCCCCAGTCCATGCGCAGGTCCCACCAGAGCACGAAGCAGGAGCTAAAGATGCGCGACACAACCAGCATGTAGAAGAATGGGTTCGCCGTCTTGCTTGAGTATTGATCTGCGCAAGAAAAAATGCCGTCAGCTATGATATTGCACGAGCACAAGCTCAGCACTTTGAAAATAAATAACTTGCAGCATAAGTACTTGACCAATAACTAACTTCCGCCATAACGTCTACAGTAACGTACCTATTTCACTAACATGGGTGCGCACTTACTCCCCAGCCTATGTGTGCGAAGATGCACAGCGACTAGGTACACAGAGCTGGTTAAGTGCACAGCGATTAGGTACACAGAGCTGGTTAAGTGCACAGCGATTAGGTACACAGAGCTGGTTAAGTACACAGCGATTAGGTACACTGAGCTGGTTAAGTGCACAGCAACTCACTAGCGTATGTGTAGGTTAGATGTGCGAAGATGACGACAAAGAAGGTGGTGGCGTACTTGAAGGCGTTGGCGAGGTGGGGAAATTTCTCGCGCGTGTCCTTGTACCGCCGGAGGCACTGCGCGAAGCGGAACCACGCGGGAAGACACGACACAACCGACGCAATAATGCGTGTTGGGTCCGAGCACTGCTCAGAGTCCCCTGCCCAGGTTCATCACGAGCCAAGGGTTAGTCGTCACTAATTTAAAGCAATTACGCTCAAAGGCTGAAGTCATAAGAATTTTTGACAGTTAATGTATAATTATTACGTACGTTGTATGGCTTATCATAGGTTATAAGATGATCACTAATCTTCATAGTTACAAGCAAAGGTTAAAGTCATGATAATTTTCGACAGTTATTGTTTAATTATTACTTTTTAAAAGTTATTACGGGTTCTGAGATGATCGTCAATCATACTTGCACGAATGTGATCAGTATGTAAAGCTCAAATGTGAATAGTATTTGACTAGAGTTTTGCGATATCATGACTGTATCAAAGTTTAAGATCCAGGCTTGATAAGGTGCTCAAGTACAATATAGAATACCCATATATTCTTCTCACTAACATGTAATACAAAATTACTATTGACTCTTATTTGAAAGATATTTAAAATTATTTGTTTGGGCATTGATATGAAAATGAAACTAAAGTGTGCAATCTAAGTTTTCGCACGAGATGGGCCCAGTTTTTGGCAGGAGGCGGGATAAGCCGAGAAACGCTGTACAAATCTGTGCGCTTAGTTCTCACCGCAGGCAGCGTGTCGCCAGTCGATATTGTCGAAGGTGTAAAAGCAGAAGGTGTACTCAAAATCTTTCAGGGCAAATACTAGAGTGTTCAATTGGTCCCCCAGCCAGAAGTCAGCGAACTGAACGAACGCAAAAGGTGCCACAATAACACGGCCCTGTAATAAGATACGTTTTCTTTAGACAAGGTTTAGGGTGACGTCGGTATGCTTAGCAAGCATTACGTGAAGAATGTTACACCCAAGCAGGTACTGAGCATCTTACTACAAGACCTTCACAGATGAGCATCGATATCGTCATCCAAGAAAAAAAGTGGATGGCGATATGAACAATATAATGGAATGATCGACGCAGATGGGCAAGAGAACACTCCAATGAAATAATCAACGTAGAAGCCGATGAGAACACTAGGTATAATATGCACTATATGAACACTATAATATTAACGCTATAACATCAATACTACAATATGCATGCAACTGAACATCATCACCAAACAAAAGTTAAGAGCGCACTGACCAGTTTCCTGATGAGCCAGAAGCGGGCCTCGTGGTGGAAGGTGTGCGATGGGTTGAACAAGAAGGCCATCATGAAAAACACCAGCGAGATGGGCACGCTATACGGCGGGATACTCAGGTCGTCAGCGTACAGGAATCCAAGTAAACTAAGTGCCCATATAACGCCTGCAACACCACACACCACAATCATCATAACGATCATGTTCGGCAGTGCTGTGCAAACATCACTTACAGAGTACACATCTGCGCTTAAAGTGAAGTACAGAGTACCTACACATTGGCTGTGCTTAAAGTGAAGCCTGATAAACTATGCCCATATAACGCCTGCAACACCACACACCACAATCATCATAACGATCATGTTCGGCAGTGCTGTGCAAACATCACTTACAGAGTACACATCTGTGCTTAAAGTGAAGTACAGAGCAACTACACATTGGGTGTGCTTAAAGTGAAGCCTGATAAACTTATCACTCGTATCAAGCTTGAATAAAAGCATTAAGCAATGCAAAAAAAAGAGACGCCGATACTAAATAAACAAACCTATAGGCAAATATGAGTGAATCGACACTAGAACTGGACAAATCATAGCAAATGCGATCCTATTAATCCATGGGGCTTCAACAGAATTGAACAATAACAATTCAAATGTTTTTTCCATAGTATCAATCATCGAGAAAAAGTTATCAATGTCTAAGAGATAATTATCATAGGTTGTTTAAAAGACATGCAACTTAAACATGGTCATAATCATGATCTTCACATAGCACGTACAAAAACTACAGATAAATACAGATAAACTACAGATAAATACAGATAAATACAGATAAACTACAGTGGGGGGAAATAAATATTCGTACACTTGAAAAATCGTATTTTAATGTATGTAAGTACACAAACTTAACAGGAAAAGTGATTTAAATTACTACACATTGGCTGTGCTTAAAGTGAAGCCTGATAAACTCATCACTCGTATCAAGCTTGATTAAAAGCATCAAGCAATGCAGAAAAAATGAGACGGGGACACTGAATAAACAAACCTGCAGGAAAATATGAGTGAATCGACATTAGAACTGGGCAAATCATAACAAGTGCGAAGCCTATTAGTCCATGGGCTTCAACAGATTTGAACAATAACAATTCAAATATTTTTTCCACGGTATCAATCATCGCGAAAAAATGTTAATATCAAATAGATAATTATCATAGGTTGTTTGAAAGACCCGCAACTTGAACATATCATGATCTTCACATGGCACCCAAAAACTACACACAAATAAAGTAAACTATATGCATCGTAAATTACGACTAGCATAAATAAACAACAATGCTTAAATTGATTAGGAGATATCTAACCGAATATCGCAGCGATCTCGATGAGATGTTGTTCAGTCAGGTGGTTTCTTGGATCAATCTCGAAAATAAGTACGTGGTTGACTCCCGACGACCGCCATCCGTAAATATTGATGCCGATCAGGAACAAGAAGATGATGATGAGCAGAGGGCCTCTGAACAGACGCACGGCCACCCACACGTTCGGCTGCGAGCTGTCCAGGATACCTGGGCGCACAAGTTATCAATTCAAATACCAGCAAGGCAATAATTCTTCTTAACATGAAAAGCATGAAAATATTGTAGATATATGATATATTATCTTAGTATCCCAAGACGTTATTCAAAATTGGAACAAGTTACCCTATATTTCATATGAAGCCGAACATCCTATAAAGTGTTATGTAATGGGCTCGCGAATCGCAAGTTTATGCTGTGAAATCTTCAAGATTGAGGAGAGATACCAGTATATTAGTGACCAGCAGTCTTGATGAGGAAAATACTGCGAGTAACCACTGTTGAACAGAGATAAAATTCCTTCCTCACATTGATTTTCCACAACACTTGCTAGCACATGCAGCGGGCAGTTACAACGAAGGAACGAAATAGTGTGCCAGTATATATAAGGCAGCCACTACAAACATCAGAACGAAAGCCGATTGAAAATGAACGGCTATAGTCTCATCACACAAAATTTCGATGAAAGTGATAACCTACAATAGAAGAAAAAAACAGTGAATTAATAAAAACAATAAAATGATCTTAAAATTTACACCAGACCAAACTTAATGGTATACTGTAATTAGAACACTTTAATGAAATAGTAATCAACGTGAATGATGAAACTAACATTAGAATGAAGTGATCAACATCATTGACAATACGGACACTGCAATGAAATACTTACAGGTAATTAGCGTGGATGGTGAAAAGAACCCTACAGTCTACATAGATAATGATACGAACACTGCAACTTAGTAAACTAACATGGGAGGCGATACGACACTTCATTGAACAAATCAACGTGGATATACGATACCTACTACATTGAACAAATCAACGTGGATATACGATACCTACTACATTGAACAAATCAACGTGGATATACGATACCTACTACATAGAACAAATCAACGTGGATAACAAAAAGGAACACCAGCAATCAACGTGGACGGATAATCTGACCAGACAGTAGGACGGCGACAAGGAGGACGATGAAGGCACCCGAGAAGAGCCCCACTTTGAAGGTGGTCCAAGGGCTCTGTGCCTCCCCCAGGGGCGGCACCCGCAGCCTCTTCATCGCCTTGCCGCGGTCGCCGGACTCCAGCTCAGACGTGAACGTTCCTTCCACCTGCCGACCAAATAAACACGTTATCATGAGATCACATTCATACTTTTCGGCTCGAAATATGATCCATTTGATCTTAATGATAATGTTTTTCAGAATGACGATTGAAGTTACACAATTGAGCGCATTGTAGTATTAGAATAAGCTGATGAAATCACTGCTCTTTATGCATATACGACTGCAGCACAATAGGAGCCGCTATTTACGTGTGGACCGAACTGGCACGATACAGAAGGAGAGTACTCGTTCTAATCAATGTTTAAATTCACGATAATTAATTTCAATCCTTTTCTCAAAACAGAAAGTTATCCACAGAAGCTCGTTTCACCTCGCCAATAATTTTGTCCGTGTCTTTGTCCAACCGAAAGTGAACCACTTAAGCTCGTCTTACCTCGTCTACGAGTTTATTAATTTCTTTGTTCAACCAGAAAGTGAGCCACACGAGTCCTTCTCACCTCACCGATGAGTTTATTAATTTCTTTGTTGAACCAGAAAGTGAGCCACATGAGTCCTTCTCACCTCGCCGATGAGTTTGTCAATATCTTTGTTGATGACGAAGTTGCTGCTGTCAACGTTTTCCTCCCGCCAGGCGCTTCCGACGTGTGTAGACAACAACTGCAGGGATATGTTTAGATTTGTGACTTTATGCTTCCACAAATTGAGGAAAAATGCATTGAAATATATTGGTAAAATGATTGCTTTGAAGTTTAAATCGTTTTTAGAAAAAACTTATTTTTTAGGACAAGTATGATCTTTAAAAGCCATTTGATGAATCGTGGTGGATACATAGTTCATACACCCAGAAAAATATACACAGTTTATACTTCGACGGCTTTTGTGAATTTGAAGAAATTTTGAAGTAAGACTACCATCACTAAGAATGCACGATATTTAGAAAAATAGTAAATAATTGTCTGACAAAATCATCATTTACAAATCAGAATCAAATCTGATTCAATCAAAGAAAATTTTTAAGCTTATTGACTTTATTTAGGCTAGAATATAACTGTATTCTCATAAGTACACAAAGTGATTGTGACAGACCTTATCATGCTTCTTTAGAATTTTCCTGAAGCCTGTAAAGTTGAGATTCTGGTAATTCTGCAGAAGGATAAGACTGAGGTAGAACTCAGAAAACGCTAACTTGAGGTCCTGCATTTTCCTTGCTGGGACGTTGATGCGCGGGAAAAAATCGAAGGGTTTTCTCCTTATGAGTCCTTCTCCATGCTGTTCTTTGGAGGCTTGCAGCTCCGAGTTTAATGTGTTGAATTTTCGTGTAGCCTCAGCCATTTTTTCTATAGGAATCACAAAAAATATTTTTTAATATCACCATTTGTCTTTTGACCACACACAAAATTGAAAAGTGAGGAAAAAGTACTGTGAGAAATTAGATTAACAGATTTGCGTGAATTCACATGGGCTATGTATTTAGCACTTGAACATTTATACACACATATACGGTATATCTTTATCAATTATGAACAACTTTCAGTTGATGAACTTTTGATGAACTGAGACCATAATTCATTTCAGGACAAAGGAAAATGTCAAGCACAAGTTCTATGATCTTCAGAACAGTTAAAATTGGAACCAACACACATTACTCATGAATATGATATTCACTAGAACTTATCAGATCATGACACTTCACCTAAGCAATCTGAATTTAGCTGTGGAAATACTCCTACAGAATTAACATGAAAATTGTTACAAAACTAGTCATTCCATAGATAAACCTTTCATTTGAAAACTGCATAACTTATGGAAAAAAAATGCAATGCTACAATTATACCAGAAGGCAGAAACTAGAAATCAAGATCAAATTCTGGTATTCTATGCAAGGACACAAATTTAAATGTTTCTATTAATGAAAACATTAATTTTTACAAGATCAATAAAAAAATTTAATCAGAAATATCTGAACTAGGAGCAAGCTTACCAGAAAAGAATGTGTTGATTTTAGCCAGTTCTTTGTCACAAACTCTGAAGAACTGCTCATCAAAGCGTGCATAGTACCGGTTGATTATGTCCTGCTCTGTTACTTCTGACGAGGGTGCCTGCTCTACAGCCGCATACAGCATTGCCTGCACACAAGATTGCATCATAAGATTTATAACTTCCTGGTTTATGATAATAAATTGATGATTAATTAATATGTTTTAAATGGGGGATATAGTAATTTTAAATGTATAATCATCCCAAATCATGTTATTTGACAGGAAATGATTACTGAAACATTGCACAGAAATACCGGTATCTTGTTTAAAAACGCACAATTTATGCATATTATATATACTTAAATAAATTATATGTACACATTAGAAAGCAATTCACAAAGTTCTCACTGAATATCACATTGAAATAACACTCAAGCTGAAGATACCCTCACAGTGATTCAATTATTGAAGGTCATTAATTCACAAGCAAATTCATAACTGATACCACAGTTTTTAATCTAGACATTGTATAAGAGAAAATTAATGTACCTGATTGGAAATGAGTGCATTCAAAAAATACTGTAATTTTACTAAATAATCTAGAGACCAGCCCATTGTGTTTAATTATTTTGTAGTGACTGGTTATTAGACAATTAAATCCAGACAATAAATGGAAATAAGTTAGGCATAAGCAAAAAAAAATTTCATGGCACCTATCAATAATTGTTTTAAAGCCAATCCTTAATTTTCTCACAAGTTTATTTAGTCAAGTTCTACATAAAGCCAGCCTTACCTTCATTTCTTCATAGCTGATGTATTGCTTTCGCCACTCAGGCGTGATGTGTGCTGCCAAATGCTCAGCAAACTTCATGGTTGCTACCTGGCAAGCCTTGATTTGAAACACCTAATTAGAATATATGTAATTGATGTTTAAACTTTATAGCATGATTTACAGCCTAAACTTCAGAGCCTAGAAAAAAGATCAGTTTTAAATTTTCCAGGCTTGGAAAGTCTAATTGATACAAAATTGATTTCGAATAATTTCTGTCAGGGTACCGTACCTACATAAGATTATTTGACCACATTAGCTGCAGAGCAGACATCAGGTGGCTTGGGGCTTGTCACCGGCAACAGCACGCAAGTTGCTGGCCATTATATGAAAAGGATTACAGTGTTACCCTATCTAAATATTAAATGAAATCTAGTCAAAGATTTTTAAATGCAATACGCCAATGTGGTATGTACACTTGTTAATATATTATCCCACATAATATTTGCATTTTCCTTTGTATTACTGAAATCTAGGAGCCTTGATGTGACACATATTCAATATTTTTGATTTCACACTGCCCAATTGTGAACATTTATTAACAATTAGATAGGAGTTAATTATCTAGCAGGAATATTGTGATTACAAAAATGGCAGGAAAGTTCTCATTGTGGCTTAAAGAGTACCTAGATATATTCCACACAAGCCCCACTTGAACTTCAAGCTGTTTTATTTACCATAAAATAGGGTAATAAGGGACAGTTTTAGTTATTTGTTAATAACTTCTTACCATGATACATTTCATAAACAAATTTGGGCTCATTTTAAAGGTCTTTGCTAGTCCTACTCTATGGCATCTGCAAAAAAATTCCACATGCTATTCACAAGTTGCCAGATGCAAAATGAAAGTGTCCCATTTCACTGTCAAATGGAGTAATAAGGGACTGTTTTGAGCATTTTTTGTTGACAACTTCTTACCATGAAACATTTCATAAACAAATTTGGGCTCATTTTAAAGGTCTTTGTGGCCCAGTGGTTACAGTTCAGAGTACCAAGATTGGAGCAGAGAGGCGTGGGTTCGATCCCAGCTCTGTGTGCCAGTTTCTGGTCAGAATTGGCAAGGAGGCTGGGCAGTTAAGCACAGCAGAACTGGAGCTGTGAGTTGCAAGTTTGAGACTGCAAAATGCTGTAAATTTTCTGCAATGTTAGAATCGACAACAGGCCTACAGCCTAATAAACGCTGAAACCGTTATTTACTTATTTATTTGTGAGGGCCATTGTATAGCATCTCTAAAAAAATTCCATATGCTATTCATAAGGAGCCAGATGCAAAAAAAGCGCCCCAAATTACCCTCGGGAATTGAGTAATCTTTAACACTTGAAATAAAACTTAATTTTAAAACGTTTGAAGTGTGTGGAGTGCACTTGTCCATTACTAACAGTACTCTGAAGTCCTCCTCTTCTTTTGATGATGATGTAGATGTAGAATAAATGATATTTTCTGTGATTTTTACTCATTTTTTTTATTGATATGAATATGATATTACAATATCAATACATTACTGTATTATGGATGTGATATTACTGTATCCATGGACATGCTACTGAGAATTGACAATGACTTTGTCCACTGCAAGCTTCATATCAGCAGCTGTACAGCATTTCTTCTGTATCTGTAAGCTTACAGGGTGGCTCGTAATTTCACACCATTTTAATTGGGTCAGATGAATTCACTTAAAAAAAAAAAGATCATAAAAATGTACATGAAACAGAAAGGAATATTTTAGCAACAACCATCATATTTTTGGAAAAATAAATCACAGTTTAGGTTAATTACTTTCCATTCTATGTTATCCAGTGCACAATTCTATCTATGACATTCTATGCACAATTTTCTGATGACCAATGATGCATTAATTTTTCATCAATTAAATTTTTTCAGTGAGCAAAGTAAATGTAATCAAAATTCTTATTTAATTGATTTTTTTTGTTAACTCGAGCCTTTGCTGAGGTTCTACTGTAAATGCGTTTTTAGGGTTGTCCCTTATTGCCCTGTCATGGCGAAATTGCCACCATTTGTAGCACATTTTCTCATTTATGGAAAAAATGCACTATTGTGCTCGCCATGTCCGTCCATCTGTCTGTCTGTCCGTCCGTCTGTGACCTCAAGTTTTCATCAACAAGAGAATGCACTCTCTGTCACTCACTGCAGTGAGTACTGAGTTATATTTTTTCAAATGAGCTCTGTGAATTCCGTCTATCACATTTTTAAGCCAACACATTTGCAACTTTTATACAAGTAAAAATTTTTAATACAGCAAATATTCTTTTACAATAGACCTTAGAAGATGTACTTTTCCAAAATCTCTCTTTTCACACTTTTTCAGTGATTTTTTAGTCATAGTAACAAGTAAATGTATGATTTCTTAACTTGCTTTGTGCTGCATAGATAGGAAAAATGTTGATCTTTATGACACTATTTTTAGTTCTGCAATATTTCAATTATGGTAGTAGTTAAGTTGCTACAATAGTTCTACAAAATGTTGAAGGTCTTCCCCCTAATTTTCAATTGGCAATTTTATGAAAGTTTGGTCCGTATATACCAGATTGGCTTCATATCTAACTGCTAACCTAGTACTAGTAGGCTGGTAGCTCTAGTCTTCTAGACCAGGAATGGAATATATCTACTTGGCAAGGGCAAGCTGCCAAGCCGCAACAGGATTTCTTGAACCGTGGTTTTATGGGTTTGCCAGCTGTGATTCCATTTCTTTAAGCCATGAATTCCATATCTTGGCCATGAAAAACCATTTACAACTGCGAACTTATTCTTTACAAAGTCCCATGCATGTGTTAGTGTTACCCCACATCTCTAATTTTATCTTAAAAACAGTCACTAACATTGGTCTCCAGTCTCCACAGACTCCACTTAAGTGGCAACTGAACAAGTGATAGTGCAGTCTGACCACTCAGACTGTGACTCTGAAATGACAGCAAGTACGCAACTACGCAATCTTCAAGCCTCAAGGAAATGTTTTGAGTTGACTTATTGTTATTACATTCTGCATGTTATTTTAGCAAGAGACAGGGCATGGGACCATTGAAATAGTAAGTATATATACTTTGGATTGTGGAAAGTTGAAAATTTTATGAAATGACATGTTTGCAATTGCAAAGTGCAAACCACATTTTTTTTAATCAGAGAAAAATCTATGACATAAGAGCTGCAAGATTTCATAGGTACCTACTGAAATTATAGTATAATATTAGAGCTGCAAATGCAACATTTCAGAAAAAATAGGACTTTTCCAATTCCAATTTCCAGCCCTGTAATCTAGACTCTTACAGAATACAGACAGACTGATAGTGGCAAACAGGCAAAGCAGAGAGTTTTTTAGACTCTCCCTCAAGTTCATTTTTGAGTCCTATATGTACACCAGTAAAGTATCATGGATACCACTCATCATACCAGCATTATCAATCATACATAAGAAATTAGTTAAAATCTTGAGTAGATGAGGAAATTTAAAATGAACTGATTCTAAAAAATCTCTGGTTTCTCACTATAGACTCTCACTCACGTGAGCTGAGAGTCAGACAGTAAGAGACTAGACTCGCTGGAAACTGGACTACAGTCTAGCTCCTCTCTACAATACCTAACAGTTTTGTTAATTATGACTGAAGTCCCCACTAGCCAGGCTACCGCCAGGCTAGTGGGGACTTCAGTCATAACTCGGTGTCTCGGTCCAACTCAGTCCTCGGAGTCGGAGGCTGATTCTGAACCTTGACGGCTTGACCTCACCTAGCCTAGGTATAAGGTACCAGGACTCAGGAGTCAGGAGGTAGGTAGTCAGGCTTACAGGCTACTGAGGTTAGTCTAGCCTGACTACCTACCGGTACCTCAGAATCAGCCTCCGAGCTCCGATGAGGCGATGACCGAGTTGCAAGTTCCACCTCTCAGGCTCACACTCTGCACTCACACACCTTAGTAACTGCCCTGACATTGTAATTTATTCCGAAAAAAAAATCATCGAGTCGCCGACTGCGTTAAACTTCAAGACATTCGGAATCCGCCTGGCCCTGGCCGCTCGGCATCAAATCATTCACAGGAGACTAGGAGTTGCTGCGTGGCGCATGAGAAGACGCAGAGTCGTGGACGACGAGATCAAATAATTAGTTGCTTGCTTCTTCCGTGTTATAGAAGGAAAAAAGGTATATAAAAGCAACATCTGCTTGCGTCTTGCAGTAAATTGCAACTGCAAGGGACCTGGGACAGTGGGACCGAGAGGCCAGAGCGCTATCTACTCAGTACTCACGTTCGTTCGCGATCATCGATAATATAGGCCAGAGTGGCCACTGGCCAGACATCCTGACGAACCGCAACTGATGTTGGGTAGTAGAGTACTAGAGTAAATAGACTAGTTAGTAGTTACTAGTAGTAGGGTTGCCAGATATAGCCATGAGAAAAGGCCAATTTAGCGCACAAAAATGCCTCATTTGAAATCAATAAAAAATTCAAATTTAAGGTAGTTCTAACCATTTCTAGTGCATGCATTTACTCTCAAGCCTTTCAGACATCAAAAAATACACCAATTTCACAAAATTTTCTAGGTATCGGAATGGTTTGAAAGTGAACTTATCAATGAATAATAAGGACTATGTGGAAAATATCGTTTCTTCTCGTGGAAATCTATCAACGATTTATTAAACTTTTGCATGACCACATCTGGATTGCATTTAAAATGATCTACCGCCGCAAACTGTTAACCATACTTCCTCTAGAATGTTTCTTACATAATCGTTACCCTGAATCTTTTCTGGTGCATTTTACTCCTCAGCGACCAAAATAAGCACACCCTAATACTAATTGTAGGTGAGAGTCTTCTAGGTGGTGCACGAACGTTTTCAAGGTTTTGAAAGATTTTCATTTAGTTATGATTTACCTAGATTTAAGTTCATAAGGTTTACAGTACTTACTAACATATAATTGTCTGGCAACATTTGTCGCATGCTTTCTACCAGTTCCCCAGAAGCCTAGTATACTGCACCGACAGCGCAAGAACTGAAACTGAGCTCACACACTCAAGTCAACAGTCTACACTCTACATTAATAAGCGTCGAAGCGCAGCGGGATGGCTTTACTTGGGAACGAAAACACCTTCAAATAAGTTGCTAATTTCATTGATATCACATTGAATAATATATAAAATAGCCACCTATGATATTTTAGTGCGTAAATTCAATAAACTAGCTCTGAGTTAGGGAACTTAGCCTAACAGAATCAGAATCTCTGAAGTTCTGAAGTATGATTAACGTTGTTAAGGAGTACTACACGATTGATCAGTGTGTTCCAAATTCCAGCAGTAAAGCTTACTGCCAACGTGCCATGGTTATTTTGATGTCGCGCAACATATGCATGTATATGAGAGCAATTCAACAATAATATCGAACATTTATAATCTGCATTGTTCTTCGCGAGCTATTTTTTAGATACAAGTGCTTTCTTCACACGAATTTTGCTTCTACTGATCATTAAATTAAGAGGTAAAAATTCTTTCAAATAAGTAGAAAATTTATGTACAAAATCTTTGCATTGATTCACGGGAGAAAATAACTCTTCAGTCAAAGTTCAATGTTGCAACTTCGGACACACTAAAAAAATTGCACATTCAAGCACAGAACAAATAAAAATTTATAAAAACTAATAAAAATGTTAAAATGACTTAGGGATTAAAACGAGGCTAGCTATTGTATGTAAAAGGTTTCAGGCTCCAACAAATTTGGTTTGCAGTTGTTGGTTCTTTTTCCCTCCTGTTGTTGGTATGATCGTCATGCCATCTAATGATTACTTGTTTACTTGAATCCGTATTTTCTTTTGCTTATCTGAATTTTTCTTAGCTCATCTTGAATTTTGAAGAGAAGAAGGAAATTATTCTTCTCTTAATTACTAGTCATACTCATGAACTAAGCAAATGGTTCTGGCCAAAACTAAAGGTTGCATTTATTTTAGGATATGGCAGTTGGTCGAGTAGTGCCAGTGGAGTCTAATGTACGCTGTTTCATGAGTAATTTGTCGAGTTTACGTCACGAATTACTTTTCTTGTTTCTGCTCTCTTAAGTCAAGACGCGTACTACCAAAATTTTATGATCACACAAGGCTTTTGTGTAGTGGTTGCCACGCTTAAACTGCGGCAGCCACGATACTCGGATACTGTGAAGGCCCGACCCTTTCTCCGCTGTTTATTAACTAAGAGCAGAGGAAAGTTATTAATTAATGACATTATCGCTTGCTGGCAGCTGAATCTTGGAGTTGCTTACTGTACTGCTGCGAGTAGTGCACTGTGAAGCGCAATCTGAGGTACAGTAGTAGGTATACGTTTCGAAGCCCAATGCGATGCGCAATGTAAAATACAATGTAACGTGCTATGTTTTTGGTTGCTAGAAATGAGTTTTGGAATTGTAGGATGTCAATAATACATTGTGGGTGGAAGCAGGTTAAGTCAAATTCTACCATCTCTTAGTGTGCAAAATTCTAAATTAATTGGGATTGTGCATCTATTATAGTTTTATTTTAATAATCTCTACTTATTCTCTAGATTTGGGATTACGATACCAAACGCTCATGTTCTGACCATTACTTTAAACGTAATTCAGTTCACATTTCAGAGATATTACCTCGAAATTGAAGATATATAAAAATTCTTCAATTAACATCATGATCATCTTATGAAGTTGTTTCGTGATTTGACTATTCTGTGCTCACAATGTTATAGAACAGTTCTCCCTGCAGTAGTAATTTACATCGTACCCAGGAGCCAGTGTGATTATTTTATTAAATAAGTTTGCTAGTGACTTAGGTAGACCTGGACCTCGATTTTATATTGGTAGTAATGCTAGGAGCCGTTCATTTTAGGTATTTATAAGAAATAGTTATTTTCTTCAGGTATTAATGAGATGAAATTCATTCACACTATATAATTGTTATGAACATTGTAGGTCAAAGGCGCATATTATATGGTCTGTGTAGCTGTCTCGTACGTGTTACCTCGAACCGAAGCTGGAACCTTCAACGCTGCTGGATCGCTACCTACTCGGCTGAGGCGTTAGCCGCAGAGAGAATTTTTCGCATAAAAAACATAATAGAACACACGGAAATTGACTATTCGTACGTTCAACAGTGACTTATCAATATTATTACTAGAAAATGGCTGATTGCTCCTTACCTCTCATAATCATATCCACACAGAACAAAAAAATATTCACTGATTAACTCAAAAACTTTACTTTAACTAAGAACTGTGAGCGCACCTCGCACTATCAACTAACAACGGAGATCGGCCCTCATCACTGACGCTAACGAAAGCCAGTGCACACCAGCATTCGATTCTGTTAGGCTGGTCGAACTAAAACACGTGCATTACATCCTGGACTTGTTTCTGGTGAGACAAACAGTCGTGAGGGGAACACCCCAAACACTCCACATTGCATTCTTAGTTTTTTTTAATCGACCTTGTCCTTTAAAAATGATAAAATGCAATTGATGACCACAACTAATCCCATTTAGTACTATAACTTAGTCACGTACTGTAACTTAGAATCATCTGAGTTTCAATTATATCGTGTTATAGATGAGATTTTTGATAATATGCATTTTACACACGCGGGAGTTCCCGTCACAAACACCCCACCGACTGAACGCCACTGCCACACTGAAGCAGGCAAGACTCCACATCCACTCAACTACTCAAGAGGGCGAATAGGCAACCCGCAACAATGGTCAGTGGCAACTCGCAGTCTCGGGCTCTTGGCCGCGAGAGCCTCAAGGTTGGTCAGCTCAAAAAGTCTTGCTTGCTGTATCGTGTTTACATACGAATATTCCTGTGCGTGATCATTAGAAAGATACAATATGTTCTATTTTATAGGACAAATATGATGAAAGCGTGAAGTAAATGTCACTATCAGTGTACAATGTGCCAATGAAACCTTCAACCTAACATAGGCATTGTTCCAACTGAACTAAAAGGTACTTTGTAATTTGCTATTCAAAATATGCCGGATAGAAATATAACTTTTCATATGGTGATATATACGCAGCTTGAGCACTTGAATGCACGTACTTAAGTAATGAATAATTATTCTACGAACTAATTTGAAATAGTTTTAGAAGCTTCCGTGTGCATTTGAACATTTAAAAGCACTCAGGAATAAAAAATAATGAATTCAGCTGTCACTGAATTCAAGAGCTATATACTGTATCCTTGTACTATTTTCTTCAGTCGTTGGATGTTTTGATAATTCTGGAACACAAATTTTAGGACCAAATTGTTCACATATTGGGATTGAACTATTACGATACTGTTGCAAAGTATCTTAAACTTCGCTTTTATTTCATGGAAATGATATCGAGTATCTCATTCTCATGCTTAATAATATAACTTGTTCGGAAGATCCCGCCTCCATGTTCGATTCGCGTTGTAAATTACTCATCTCAATTACCTTCAAGTAATTGAGAGTTGAGAAAATAAACTAATTATTGTGAAATATTGCAAAGTATATCGACTCGTAATGAGTACGTACGCGCAATACAGTCGGCATAATGTATTTTGACGGGCCGCATTCGGCACGATGGCCGGAGTGGGGTTCGAGGGACTATGAATACCGTTTGGACCTCAGCAAAGGGTTGTTAGAAAACTGCTTGAGTATTGTTTTATTTTGTTGTTTATACAGTAATTGTTGTCAAAGATATCAGAGTGTTAAAACGAAGGCAGTGAAATCAGCGAGAAGGCAGCTGCTGATAAGCCCTGACGTTAACGGACGGAAGAAGAACAATGATGACTAAACTGCCAGAGAGAAACAACGTATGGCATGTGAACACCGGTGAGTCAATGCATGCACATGCATGCACATTACGGTACATAAATTTACACAAGACCTCACTGCAAGAGACAAATGACGTATAGCTTCTGAACACCGGTGAGTCAATGCATGCACTTGCATGCTCATATTACGGTACATACATTTACACATGACCTCACTGCAAGAGACGAACAACGTATGACACATCGTCCGTCTATCACTCGTGCTTTAATCAAACAGCATTTTTTTCGTTATAAAATGAATACATTTTTCAAGTTGAATCAAAAAAGTTATTCATATTAATTCTATTATAGAAACGAATGAACAAACACTCGTAGAATACAAACAGTATTTTTTTGGCGTCGTAAAACGAATACATTTCTGGGTTGGGAAATTCTCAAGTTGAAATAGGAAATTAAGTTATATAAATTCTGTTTTATTAATGACTACACGGATACTCGAAAATTTTTGAACAGGCTTTTTCCGTTGCAAATTGATCATTTCATTCGTTACGGGCAAATTTCATGTGGAATTAAAAATTTTATTCATTAAAGATCTATTTCAAAAACGACTAAACGAACATTCCTCAAAATTGTGCACATTTTTTTCCTAAATATCGAACGTGACTTATCCAGAAAATCCAGACTTAAATTTGACGTGACTTATCCAGAAAAAATTTGTCAACCTTTTAAAAGCCGTTGAGAACCTGCCGACTGGATGCCAACGATTCAATTACTAATAATTCAAAACTTTTTTACATCATGCAAGCGATGCATACCAGGATTTATAATATTCTTTCTTCTAAGTTGCAGGAGATTCACATAACTCAAATCTAGGATTACGAAGCCACCTATCGACATTAATATTGGCAAGATGAAAGATGTCTTATTAACTGGCAATGTAAGCTATTTTATTCACATTCTTGCTCTAAAAAATTAAAATCATTTATATTGGCCTAATTTAATGTGGAATTGTATGTGTTGTACTCTAAGTTCTAAGGCAGTATTTTATTTCGATATCAAATTTTTTACGTCTATTATTCCCTTGCAAATGCTACACTTATCTCCCTCAAATAATTCAGTGTATCACACAGCAAAAGAACGACTTTATCCGTGCATTCTAGTCACATTTAAATAATACCGTATTTGTTATCAAGTTCGCTATTATAATCGATGTGTATATTGAGACGGACTGCGAGCGGATCTCCAAGCACTCACAGCACGCATATCGGCATATATATGTATGCATATAATTGTATTTATTGCCATGGAGCCTAAAATTTATAAGATGCGGTGGACTCTTAAGAGGAACTTGTGGAGATTGACTCGAACATGGCTGAATTTGTAGATATATAGTTCAAGCACGGACACTAATACTCTAGTATTGAAAATTTGTGGTGCGGATGCAAATCTTGCCGACCTTTTTCTTCCGACCTTTACATCTGCCATCCAGGCCAGTACGTGTTCATCTCTGGCAACAGTTAAATTTTCCGAATAACTTAATTTCGAAAATTTGGTAATCTTGTCGACCTTTTTTTTAACCTTTGCATCTGCCATCCAGGCCAGTGCGTGTTCATCTCTGGTAACAGTTACATTTTCCGAATTGCTTAATTACGAAAATTTGTTAATCATTGGTGCGATTTACTTCTCCTTATTAAGAAGAGTTCGCCACAGATGTATGCGGTGTCATTGGTGTCTAGCATCCTGACGTGAGCCTGGTCGCTGTACGTGACGTCATAGCGAACACGGAGGAAGCCATGGTCTTCTAAGCGCTCGAGAAACAGCCATCTCTGCTTGTAGAATTCAACTACCTGATCAATGAATTTATGAATCAATATAACAATATGTTAAAAATATCTAAAAATAAACCTATAAATAGCCAGAGACCACGCTTTTGCAAGTACCAGTAAAGTAAAAATAAAAACAAAATAAATAAAATAAAAATAAAGTAAAATAAACCTAGAAATAGCCAGAGACCACGCTTGTGCAATTGTTGCGTTATATTTTCAAGATCGAATTGATTAATAATATCGGCATTTGATACGCAATTATAACATATGCGAGCTTACGATCTTTTTATCATTTACAAAATGCATCAATCTTGCCTCAAAAAAAAAAACGTATCTAGAGGAACTAATAAAAGATTCATCCTATTTTGCAAAATAAACCAGGATTCAAAATTCTATAAATCAGGGTCTTGTGCAAATGGCTGCTGAATTTCATTTAAAGACTTCTGCTAATTTCAATCTTGGGTCAAATGAAAACACGCAAGCATGGCATCGTCATTAGTCTCAAATTTTAAATACGGTTGCCACACCATGTGCAGCTGCACTTGAATATCTTTATGAGTTACGTGATGCAATATGAATAGAATTTCTGCAATGTATCCCATATCAATATAAGTTTTCTAGACAAATGTTGTCTTACTTATCCCTCAGTGCCTATTCTTTCAAAAAAAGTTAAGAGATCGTAAGTTCATCAGCCAATCATTGACGGTCTTTCAAGCAAAATCCACCAATCATAGACAAGAAAATAGAGCGTAAGTACTTACGTTCACTTAGCGAGTTTTGAAAGTATGGCACCTGGTGTACTTAGTCACGAATCCCTGTCCTAAGTTTCAGGTAGAAATATAATATATCTGGAGGCACATAAACGTGCATTTGGGACAATTACGCCGAAGTGATTGAAATTCGACGATGAGTTTTTCTCAGATGAACCTGCAATGATTATTTGGTCGCATGAAAAAATTGACTCCACGACGAACTCTAATCGCGATACTCGGAATTGGTCTGCATGTACTAATTGAACTAATTGGAATGGTCTGTTCTAAAATTAAAGTATATAGAAGGATAAACTGAAATAGGAGATTATTAGGAAATATTAATTAAATTGTCTTCGTATACGTACGATTCTGGAAAAAAATATCCCTATGAGTTTCTGAACGTTAACACTAAGTTGCAAATTACAATCTTATATTAATACAATTGATGCTGAACAGTTAATTACTGGGACTTGATTATCCCGTGCGTCGTGCTATCCTTTGTGCAACCTTAATTTTATTTCATGTTCTTTATTCAAGCGTCCAATCTCAACGTAAATACTGGCATGTAAAAGCTCATTCTCCGCATTTTTAGCGCATTTTCTCATATATGGAATAAATTCACTATTGTGCTCGCCATGTCCGTCTTTCTGTCTGTCCGTCCGTGACCTCAAGTTTTCGTCGACGAGAAAATGCGCTCTCTGTCACTCACTGCAGTGAGTACTGAGTTATATTTTTTATAAGAATAATCCTATAAGTTCTCGAAGTAAATTCTACTCACACGATGCGCTGATGAATCTGGTATGAAGAAGTGGAACTCCACCATCAGTTGCTGGACGCCAACAAGAAGGTTGTTGTCAAGAATGTATTCCAAAGACCGCCATTCATCCATCTCAATGTCGATCTTCAGAGTCCCAAAATTGTTTTGGAAAAATTACAAGTGGGCCCCAGAAATGATAAGATTTTTGTCGAATTATCATTCACTTTCGTATTGCATTTTTGCATATATCGTATGAGCATTTTGTTCTCACATTTTCTAAATTCTCGGAATCTAATAACAAACTTGTGTTAACGAAGTTGTTTAACGAAGAACATACAGTATAAAGGCTGAATTATTTTTACATCAGACTACATTTCACTGAAGCAATAGAGAAGTTGGTATAGATTAGCAGAGTGGGAATGCTTGAGTTACTATAAATAGTGTCTGAATTTACGTTATATGTGCTGAAGACCTATCGGTGTAAAGCCGAAGTAATGATGGTAAGTATAAGAAAACCATCATAACGTTGAAGGGTGCGTAAAAAAAAGGTCAACAATATGGTAGAATGCTGTGTGCCAAAAAGGAAGTATTTCTAGCTCGATACCTATTGCAGTGTAACACATAACAATATATTAACAAAGAGCATCGTATTTCATAAATTCGCACGTATCTATTATAGGTGAAACCTTCAGATTGATACAGTGACCACGGAAAATTAAGAAGAAAGCTCCATATAAGAGTTTCAGCGTAACGAAACAGAAATTTCCCATATAGACCAGAAGATAGGTAGGTCAATAATGTGAAATTATTGTCCTGACGTGTTCATATTTTCTTCAGGAATTCTAGTTTCTGGCAATTAAGGTTATCAACGAATCTCTGATCACTGTTTTAGTCACCTTCAAGTAGCGGACTGGGTCAAAGTGTTTACCTTCAAGTAGCGGACTGGGTCAAAGTGTTTACCTTCAAGTAGCGGACTGGGTCAAAGTGTTATAATTTGACATGTAATAGTAAAATTTTGAATCTTGTATTAAATTAGAAAAACTTACCGGCAAGCGCTTCATCATGGTAGCAAAATCAATACCTGATTATAAGGTATGTTCAGAAATGCTTACCTCATTTTTGTCGCCAAGTCCGATTGGCAAGAAAGTGAGTCGACCGTCGACCCAATCATACGAACCCTCAGGCAACGTTGGATCCATCATGAACACGCGACACCCATACTTTGCGATCTGCAAAGTTCCATTGAAAAAACACAGAAATGATCAATAATTGCTTCCATTTTGGATCACTGATAATCATTTTCTCATACTGTTATATTGTTATTCATTACCATCCAATATTCAATCTAAATTCACACAAACACTACTGTGCCATTTCTTTAGTTTCTTTAAATTCTGAAAATGAAAAGTCATTCTTTGTGAAAGCAATAAATTTATTTCCACGGCAATATCATGATTTAATTGCAATTTATTTAGGCGTTCTCTTGTATTGGCGTTTTGAAGGTTTCCTGCTTGTGAATGTCGTATGCACACGACATCAGAGTTTCGTTTACCACAAAGTGCCAATTAATTGTCAATGTGATTGAAATTAAAAACAATTGTCAATCAATTGTTCAAATTGGAAACAATTGTCAGTTGTTTCAATTTAATTGAACGTATACGATCGAGGGAAAATATTCCAGGTTACACCGATTAACGTTTATCGGAAGTACAGCTTCCAATTTTTTATAAGGAAATTGATAATTAATGTCAAGCTTAAAGATTTTGCCAATGCGTATATTATATTTAAATTATATTTATTACATCCATATAAATAAATTACGACACATAAAAAAGTATAAATATAAATAAACTACCCACATATGATATGACCTCCGAAAATTATCGTACTTTTTAAGATTCAGCCTGATTTTCGTATATACACCATTCAAGTTTTAACCCCAGTTTACTTGCTTGTCGAAGCTAATGTCGTTCTGGATACCAAAAGAGTATACGACACAACGCTTGTTATCGAGCGCCACGTCAGCGTCCAGGCACAGCAGTTTCATCCCGTCTTCTCCACTAGAAAAGAGATTTTGTCATATTTTTCCAAATTCATCTTCATCGCTCTCATATATACATTCCGCTGGTACGTTTATGTTTAATAGCAACAAGGGTATGACTTTTTATATCTCTGAACCAACGTGATGTGTAATTTTTTAATGCCGGTTCAAAGGTTAGATCAACTGATGATGAAATATCTGCGTTATGGAAGGCCAAAATAATGAATTAAGTGGATGCTTCGAAGCGTTAGAGAGGTAGTCAAAATTTCAACATGGAATTCCAATAAAAAAATTTCTGATATAAAAATATTTCATATTTCTGTAGAGAAAATATTACAAATTGAATTTTAAATTCAAGACGTCATTCATGCAGGAAAAACGAAAATTCATCCGTGAAACCAGCTTATTCTCGAAGATTATTGTTGACAGTGATTCAAGGAAGAAGTGGTTTATCTTGTAAAGATATAATATTTGTTTTGGAATCACGATCTGTGCATCGTCAGCCACACAAACGGTACAAAATTAGAAGATGAAAGGGATCTTTCTCTTTTTGTTTTATTTCCGGTTTATGCGCACCAAAAACAGCACTCAGATTCATGTTGGTGGTTCATGTCTCCACCAGATTGCCACTGCTCGATTGCATTTCCATTCGTTATTAGTTCACGTGGACTGATATTTTTAAACCAAGATTGTTTCCAAGAAAAGCTTTGTTCCGTCAAGATTAATTCCGACTATTTTCCAAGTAAAAATTATTGGTGGAGCATCGAAGATTATTGGCCGGTGGAAGTTATAGGTGGAGCACCGATGGCGCATCGATGAGGCATCGATGGCGTGTCCGGCCTATGTTCCAACTAAAGCCTGCCGATGGCCAGCAAACCCGAAAAACTCTTCATCCACCAATAACTCCCCATTGGTACTGGTGGTGCATCGACGAGCCAAAGATGGCCACCTTTAAAATCAAATCGATAGAAGTTTACCTTTAGTTTCATATCCCATGCATTTACTGATATTGCTTCATGCGATCACACATTCTGAGGATTACATATGTAAATCTACATTGGCAGTGCAATTACCAATGCCAGACATGTAGCAGGAACAAATTATAGGAGTACCCTACACATGCCTCGTGAGAAACCGACTTGAAGAAAAATTTTTGCCTGCAGGATGCGAACTCCTATCTCACTTGAGCGACGCCAAGCCTCTACCGTTGAGCAATCGGAAAAGTCTTTGCAGTGGTATAATTTTAAAATATTTAATTGCAGTATTGCAAGTATTAATTTCATCAAATGGCAGAATTTAGTGCTACCACCGTGATGATTAGATGTTTCCATTAACCATTTTATTTGTACATGCTGCTATAGGGTAACATGGGGCAGCGAGCCCACTGCGGGTCATTTGCCCATAGCGGGTTTCTCGCTAAGTATGGCAGATATTGGTCCGTGTTCTCTCCCGCCGGTCGACAGTTTCACTGGGATGAAGTGTACGGATTTACGTTTTGCTAAGTCTTTGCGTTATTAAGTTATTTGTGAATAACTGTTTTAGCTCAGATAAAAATTTTTTGCTGCTAAATAAAACTGTTTTCGATTACTGTAGATGAAGCTTTTGAAATTACTGTGAATTATATTTTGAAAATAATATTTATAGGGATAATTTTGAGATCAAGTTTAGACAATTAGCTTTTAAAATAAAATGTTGACTCGATAAAAATTGAAATGATACCTAGTGGGGCAACGGGCCCACGCGTATCAGGGGGCAAAGCGCCCATGGTGAAGTCTTGTGTTATACGTCATTAGATTTGTCTCAATGACCTTTTCAAAACAATGACTAGCTTTTTTAATTACAAATTACACTTCATATTGCATGATTTTTTTTTATTTGCCGCCTCAAGGCAGCAGGTTTAGTTTCTAGTTATGCGTATTTATGACCCCTTATCGAGTTATTGACTCTTGCCTTGCCAAAAGTTGATTTCAGTCAACACCAATGAGAAAATGCTTGATAAGTATCGAAGTTTTATAATGAACAAAGAACCACCTCGTATAAAAAAAACTTCATCAAAAATTTAGTTTAAAAAAAGGCGAGGGCGCGCTGCCCCATGTTGCCCTTTTTGAGTAAGCAGCCGCTGAAATAAATTTAATCTAGCCATAACGAAAATTAAAGGCTACGGGAAAATGCTTGATAAGTATCGAAGTTTTATAATGTGAACATTACACCAATTTTGACAGAGGTTCGATTCGAAATGTTTGCACCATGAATATTATTGCGAGAAATTAGGAATTGACATCACGCGATGATTTTGAAATGTTTGGCGTGAAATACCTTCATCAATTCGTGTCACTATTTTTCTCTAGCCTTATCTTTAATATTTTGAATAATATATATTATAATGAATAGGAAAGATACCGAGACCACTTTATTTGAAGCGGAGAATTAAACTCTTATTAATTATCCGACAGTATAATCAAATTTCCACTAAATTATATTAATTTTACCATCAAAATCAGCGATGGAAAACCGAATTTTTACGCATATCCCTTTGCGTAAAGAAGGCACTTTTTTGACAAGCAAATTACTCGTAAAACACATATTTCAAGCAAGACGTGTTAGAGATTACTAGGAGAGAAGCTAAACGCCGACGCGCCCAGGTGTGAACTTGAACTTACTGGCCCTGCTTGCTGCGCCTTTAGAGATGCCAAGCCGCTGTCGACTATGTCTTCGGGGCTTCAGAGTTTAGATCAGTGGTTCTCAAAGTGGGCGATATCGCCCCCCTAAGGGCGGTGGAAAGATTTTTGGGGGCGGTAAGGAAGAAGAGGGCGTTTGGGGGGCGATAGGGGGGGCGGCAGTCCAAAGTCAAAGTCAGAAGTTCCAACGTTTCTCCAACGATTTGTACACAACACGTGCAGCACATCATGACTCCCAGCGATGTTTTTTTCACCCAGATCTGTTTTTTTAACCTCTCCTGGATTTACGTCTCGGACAAATTAACGGTCGGACTCGCGGCCGGTCTCACGGCCAATTTCCAAATTCTATGATCAAAGAACATCTCTCAAACTAATGAACTCAAACTCGATGAAACTTGGAACACGTATTCACTAGGACATAACGGTATTGTTTAGCTCGTGTTTTTTAATTTTGCCTTCATTTTTTTTTTGCCGTAGTTACTGTATATGGCATTACGGGCCGAAATTCACGGTGATCAAGGAATTTCTTCCCAACTATTGAACAGATTCGAACGAAATTTTGAATTTACAGTCCTAACTACCGAACGGTTATGTTTAGTTCGTGAAAATTTATTCGATTGTGCCTTTGTTCGCAAGTTTTTTTTATCATTTCACCTTCATTCGTGATTTAAACAGCAATACGTGCTTAAATTCGCAGCAATCAAGAAATTTCTTCCAAAACTACTGAATAGATTTGAACCTGTCTCTTATACACATCTAGATGTGTATAAGAGACAGACCAAAACTCGCTCTATATTTCTCAATAACGAACTTTCTACAACAGCCAGAGATCAGGACTACTATAAGTGAGTGAGTTGTCTTGTGGGAAGAGTTTCTCCAAGACTTGCGACCTTCCACACCCATCGCATGGCTCGTCGACTCCACTTCGATTATACTGTTATCGAGTTAAGTATACGAAAATTGGGGCGATTCGTTCCACTTCACAACCTGTCTATTATAATGCTTAATTATACCGTTACAGTTTTTGTGATCAATCNACATTGTTCCTAGGACAATTTGTATCAGGAGCAGTCTGATAAATGCCGATTGGCTTGACTTTGGCTTGAAAAATTTGTGAAACACCTTGCTTCTGTCTGTCAGTTTTACTCGTACCTAGCAAATTTACGCTAAATGTACTTGCATAAAAAACTTACAAGCCAAGCACACAGACCGAAGTCATGGTTTCGTCTTGATCTCGAATGAACCGCAACCTGATAACTCCTGTCTACGCTGAATAAATTACAATGACAGATTCCTTCGTGCACCGTGCAGTTTGTGCAAACGGGTAGCGGTTGCTTACAAGAGATTTGCCTGCACTGCGTTACAGATGATTCGGGTCCTATAAAGCATCGATGACTGCCACCTATGCACTCTCGATTTATTGGTATTTTAGTGTCGATTGTTGGCAGATGATTCCACCCACCGTTACACCACCTATAGTCTACCATCGCCACCGATAATCATCGATGCGCCACCCTTAATTTTTATTTGGGTTATGAATAGAAAACAAAAAATTTTGTTGTGATTGTAAATGGCAACCACACAAGTCTTGTTAACTCAAGACAATTGTTTATTGGCCGCTTCTGAAAAAATAGTAAACTGTCGTTCATATCGGGGAAAATGCCCAAAAAAAAAATTAAGGGTGGCGCACCGATGATTATAGGTGGCGGTAGTAGTTTATAGGTGGCGTAACGGTGGGTGGCCAAATCTGCCAAAAATCGACAATAAAACATCAATAAATTGAGAGGGTGGCGAGTATATGTGGCAGTCATCGATGAATCATCGATGATTTGTAGGGTCTAAATAATCGATAGCGCATTGCAGGCAAATCTCTTTTAAGCCATTGAAAACCGTTTGCCTACAAAGTGCACGAAGGAATTTGCCACTGCAATTTATCCAACGTAGAAAGGTTTTATTGGTTTACGGGTCATTCGAGATCAAAACGAAACCATGGCTTCGTTCTGTGTGCTTGGCTTTTAAGATTAAGTTATGTTAAGAAAATTTAGCGTGAATTCGGTAGGTACAGAATAAAACTGACATAGAAGCAAGGTGTTCACAAATTTTTCAAGCCAAAATGAAGCCACTGGCCATGTATCAGACTGTTCGATCCTGATATAAATTATCTGAGGATCAATGGAAAATTTTGTTGCAATAAATACAGTTTCTCCATAGATGACCGCTAATATAATTTTTCTTGTTCACCTGGAATATTGCTTAAATTCATTATGAAATTCGCGTATGAGCCAGCTGGCTGTGTTGGAAATAGTTCGATCAATTGAGACTAATTATTGTATCATTAAGTATAAATTATTTTAAGGATTGATTAAGTGTTCCTTAATATTTACAATATTCTCATGTAGCCCCATTTATCTAAACTCAAAAGCCACTTTGACAGCGGCTCGGCTACTTTGTAAAGCACAGTGGCTAAGCAGCGACCGAGTCAATAAGCATGCCTTCATACCGGTTGGGTTGCCGTGCGTCGGCGTTGAGCTTCCTACTAATCTTTTACCTTGTCCTGCTTGAAACATGTGCTTTCCGGGTAATTTGCTTGTCACAAAAGTATCCTTTTTACGCAGAGGATACGAGTAAAAATTCGGTTATTCTGAATTTCTAATAAAGTGGCCCCGGTATCTTTTCTACGCAAAAGGCTAGAGATTATGCTGCAGAAAAATCGTGACTAGAAGTGGTGCAGGCATTTCGCGCCTGTCAATCGAGTGATATGAATCCCTCATTTCACGTAAGAATATTCTTGGTGAAAATATATCGATAAGCCATGTATATCGGCACATGTAATATATCGGCACAGAAGAAATAGGCCATGGGCATATTTCTTCAGTGCCGACACTTCTATTCTATTCTATTTCTCGTTGCCTTTACTCTGAGCTGAACCATCGTTCGTAATGGATAAATGAAGTTTATTTCGCGGCTGTTTACTCGAATATAGCAGCATGTTCCAAAAATTGTTGATGGGACCATCAAATCATCACGGTGGTAGCATTAACTTCTCTCATTTGATGAAACTAATATTTGTAATACTTCAATTGAATCTTTAAAAATTACAGGACTGCCATGTCCTCTCCGATGGCTCAACCGTAGAGGCTCGGCTTCGCATGGGGGAGATCGAATCCTGCAGGCAGGGACTTTCATCAAGGCGATTTCTCATGAGGTATGTGTATGGTACTCTGATAATTTGTTCCTGCTACATGTCTGGCATTGTTACTTGTACTGCCACGGTAGATCTGCATAAGTAGCCATTGCATGGTGATTGTGTGAAGCAATATCAGTAAATGCAGTAGCATCGGATTTGAAACTAAAGGAATTTTTTTATTGACTTCATTTTAAGGGTGGCCATCGGTGTCTCATTGATGCGCCACCGGTGTCAATGCGTAGTTATTAACGGAAGAAGAGCTCTAAGGGGTAGGGAGGCCATCGGCAGGTTATAGGTGTGGGATAGGTGAAGCACGCCACCCTTAATTCAATTCACTGTATAAATCATAGTTGCTCCACCTATGGCGTCCGCCGATAGCCATCATAAAAAAATAGGTGCTCCGCTCTTAATTTTTATTTGGGTGGTCATGGATAAGGACGATTTTCTTGCTACTTTATATAATAGTGACAAATCATGTTACTTGCTTTTGAAATATTCATCTTGTGAGACATTCAAAAAGCTAATTTTTAATTAGCAGTAATAAATTCTGGATAACTTCCAATCATAATTACTATACTGAAATTAATTCATGAGCCTTAGACTGTATGCACTCACCCGTTACAAGATTTCCCGCCGACTTCGACGAGTTTTCGGCACTTGGTCTGGCCGGGCTCCAGCTCCAGTCTGTCGAAGAGGTCGATGGATCTCCGTAGCCATGATACGTCCCTGCCGATGATAACTATTTCAGAAACCAATGGTAGCATCTAAGATGTTTCTATTTTAAAACATTTAATTTTTCATTTTAAAGCACGCAAATTTATGACATTCATGCGTATATATGAATAATTTTCGGAAAAACTTCATTTATAACACGCAATTTTTAATTCATATCAATCATTATTGGAAAAACTTCATTTATAACACGCAATTTTTAATTATTATCCATCAATATTGACAAAAATTCATTTATAAAAAGCAATTTTTAATTCATATCCATCATTAATGGAAAAAACTTCGTTTATAACGCGCATTTTTGACTTCAGAATGAGAAATGGCGGCTTAATAGGAAAAGTAATCCTATATTAATACCAAATAAATGCAATATGACTCAAATATTAGCGAATTCATAGGTAAAGCAGAAGACAAAAATTAATTATAAATAGGACAAATTTGTATTTTATTTATTGAGAAACTAAAAAGACCATTTTATCCATACTTAGTTCAAAAATTTTGAAGAGTTCAGTATAAACGATATGGCGCCAATCTTTACTTCTCCGTCCGTTTTAAAATTATCTTCATTTAATCCTTACGACCTTCGCTGTTCTTAATATTATTCATGGCATTATTTAATGTAAATAAAATATTTATCATCAGAATCTCCACCATTACAATAGACTTCTGATGAATTAGCATCCGGTTCATAATGTACTTGCTTGAACTCACCCTTTGGCAATACTCTCATATGGGTTATCTGAATATGATATCAATGGTTCTAACTGTTCAGTTTGCCACGTAAATTTATCTCTAAAAACCATTACAATTATGAGCATCATGACAAGAAGTATAAGGATTCTAAAAAGTTCCGAGAACGGAATGAATTTCATCCCAATGAAAAACGATAACAATTTTCTGTAAGAAAACGGCCTAATTAATGTATGCCATGAATAGTAAATAATATGGATATATAGCTTGTTGATTGTAATTCTTTGGAAATATTTTCTTCGGTGTTCTCTTAACGTAAGATTGAGTTTTTTCAATTTGTTTGACATCATTCAAATCCATTATTCAGTCGGTTAACTCAAATCGATCATTCAAAAAATTTCGTTAATTTCCGAAATACGTCATCTAAAAAGGGTATCATCTGGCATATCTATTTTCAATATTTAAAAGAAAATATTAGGTGCACAAGCTGTTAGGTGAAAAATGAATTTACACGCGAAAATATCAATTAAAATGTCTATCCAAATCTTGGCCTAATACCAACAATTTACTTATGAATTTCGTTCTTCACTCCATTGCCATTTATTGCCTATATTTATTATAATTTAATCAGAAACAAGAATCACTTTCAGTACTGAAAGATAGATGACAATTCCAATGAATTTTGTCAATTTGCTTAACAAGATCGATTGGCAACTAGCAGTATTATGAGGTTGTTAAACATTTCGCCACAAAGAATCAGAGACAACTACCCTGCAGTTCAGTACCTTGTAGGGAAAAGACTACAGCAAACAAGGAAAATTAGATCCTCGTATTGTTCTTCGAATAATTTTTTGCTCTACTTCCTTAAAGAGATGGTGGGGATATGATCCTGAATAGGTATCATATAAAAAATGATCGAACTTAATGTACCGCATAATTTTCAGCTCACTCAGAATCAATGACAGTAATTTTGAAAACTTGCTAGAGTAATTAAAAAAGAACAAAAATGTATACGAACATTGTTCTCATTTACAATCCAAAATAGTTAAAAGCAAGTGTATTACTTCACTGATTTTTGGTAACCAAGTGTTTTTTATAATTAAATAAAAAATAAGAAATAACAATTTCAGACGAAGCTCTCCTCAATTTGATATAAAAAATGAATCTTCAAATTCACAGAGGGCTCAACGTGGCCTGTACGCGCTGCGTGGCCAAATAACCTGCAAATCATCATCACAAATAATATTTCCACGTAGTAATTTATTGTTCTGCAGTTGGAAGGATCATTGAGCAAAGTGAGTGAGCCTTCCGTTAACAATGCTGCTTTCGAAGAGTTACTTATTATATTATTATTATTATTTTTATTATTATTATCATTATTATTATTACTATTATTATTATTATTATTCTACGATACATTTATTGTGGCATCTTGTTCAAACGAACTTCGAGGGCACGCTGAACACAAGTTTGATAACAAGCGAAAAATAACTAGACACGAGAAAGGATAACAACGGATAAAAATGTCTAAGCACTTGATTCATGGGCTCTACGGAAAAAGTTCCGCCTGTATAGGCTTCGACGAAACACCTGCAACGAAGGAGCCGATGTTACGGAAGCCGGCAGACTGTTCCGGGTTCTGGCGGCGGCAACCGCGAACCCTCTGTCGTCGATGGTAGACAAACGTGCAAGTGGAACGATGAGGTCCACTGTTGATAAACAACGTAGTCGTCTTTTAGAAGGCAGATCAGACGCGTGCTGCAGACATTCCGTCAGACAAGAAGGCGCCAGACCGTGAAGGCATCGGAACGTCCAAAAGGTGGCCTTTGAACTGCGTGCACTGCTGCATGCGCAGCCATAGTGAAGATCGCACAATTTGGACGTCACGAGGTCAGTTGGCGTCCAAGCAGTCGCAAACCAAATTGAAGTTGAGCATTGCTCCAGCATTGAGCTGGAACTGGTTGGAGCGCATCCAGTCTGAGACAGCATCCATGCAGACAGACATTAGGTCCTGCAACGCTGCAACGTCAGCAGTTGCACAGTAGCCACAAATTTGGGTGTCGTCAACGAACACATGCGAATGAAAACAAAGTGAATCAATTATGTGCAATACGCCACACTGTTGCCGGAAGGCATCTGACCTTTTATCACTCAACCAGTCTGTGTTTTAACTCATTATTTTTCAGTAACGTTTAACTCAATTTGATTATTTCCATTTTAGTTCAGAGTGATTTATTTGCACAACTAACGACAGTCGCGTCCAATTCAGTTCCGCCATTTAGTAACTAGCAGCCACTGGCATTCAAATAGAAAATTCTTTCATTTAAAGTTTAAACAAGATTAATAGCTTCCACTGTTTAACTCTTAAGTGGACAACGGGTTTGTCCCACCCGCTAGCACTGTATCAACACTACGCCGCAAGTGACCAACAATGGCATAGAAGAAGAGTTCGAACGCATTGAAATATATTGCTGAGATAGGACTCGAACCACCTCAGCACTGTACCGCGGAGGCCGAATGATACGTCAAATCGACTCCACAAAGTGGCGTGGTCGACCGTGTCAAACGCGGCCGACAGGTCGAGTAAAGCCAGTGCCAAGTTGCCGCGGTCAACTGTCGCAGAATGTCTGAAAGCATCTTCAGAACAGCAATTTCAGTCGAGTGGAGATAAAGGTATGCATGCAGACTGGCGGCGAGGCCTGAGACAGGACTGCTGAAGATGGTTGTTCAGCTGTTGGGCCACAATTAACGCGTGCCAGGAGTTCGACAAAATCGACAGGTTGGAGATTGGTTGAAATAATTTGGGAACAGAAGAGTCAAGGTCTGTTTTTTTATCTTGATATGCATGGTGTCGTGTGAAGAAATTTTCCTCACATATAAGAGATTTTCTCTTTGGTTGATACTTCAATTTTTCCTCGATTGTATAATTTAAATGGGAAAATAAAGTGAAATATGTCTATAAAATGTTTGTAAAGGAAGTCAGTTGAGTAATGTATAATCAGCTATTTTTATTATTAGTGACCAAATTTCATGTAGTTTTCTTTAAGCCTGTATTCATCCTTCTGAAAATATGCTTGAATGATGATGCATGTAATTTCCTCCTTGTTTTTAAGTCCGTCATTGTTTGCTATTAGGCTCAAAATAGTGAATGAAATTATAACAGCGGCAATAGACTGAAGCACTCGCCGGAATCTGGTGCTATTGATAGCAACTATATATGGCCACTATCTTCCTCCAACCTTTCGACCATTTAATGGTCCAAATTGTGCAAAAGTTTTCGCAAGTTATAAATGAAAAAAACTCCTCTTTCGGCACATGTATGAGCCGATTAACAATAATATTATTTCGAGAGGCGAAATGTTCTCCTGATATTTTATCGCTTGTTTCTGAAGCTCTTTTATGAACAATGTAAAAAATCCCATTTAACTATTCATTTAACCATTTAACAAAGCAACACAAAAACATTTTAGCCGGAGCTTTCCTCAATGTGAGAACAGAAAAACTTAATCCCTAAAATTCTCAGATCTGATGATTGCTTGCGATGCTTGAGTGAGCGCTCACTCACTTGCGACGCTTGTGTACGTGGCTAAACAACCTGTTTTGCCAACCTGTAACAAACCAAGTCATTATCCGGAATAATGATACCACGGAGAAAATTAGTGTTCAACAGTAGAGACAATCATTGAGCAAAGTGAGTGAGCATTCCGTTAACAATGCTGCTTTCGAAGAGTTACTTATTATATTATTATTATTATTTTTATTATTATTATCATTATTATTATTACTATTATTATTATACACTTGCGACGCTTGTGTACGTGGCTAAACAACCTGTTTTTCCAACCTGTAACAAACCAAGTCATTATCCGGAATAATGATACCACGGAGAAAATTGGTGTTCAACAGTAGAGACAATCATTGAGCAAAGTGAGTGACGAACCTTTTAATAATACTGTTACCATCTTGATATATGTACATGGTGATGTGTGATATATACCTCAGATATAAACGAGGCTCTCTTTGGTTGCCAGATCGTTTTTTTCGCTATTGTATAGTTTACCATGGAAAATGGAGGAAAAATATTTATGATGAGCAATATTTCAGTTTGTATTGTCGTTATTTACTGGTCAGTACGAAAATATGGCATCTTCAGTTTCAAGTTTTAAATTTATTTTCTACTCTATTTGCAGCTGCATTTGCATGACGAATGACTAACGTAACGATTAACGGGAATTCAATCAGTACCGTAACTATCTACACTAGTAATCATAACTTAATTTGAATCAATTATGATTTCTAGTGATCAAACTCATCCCAGTTATCTTTGAGCTTGGACTCCACCTAATGAAAATACTCCCGAATGATGATTCATTTTGCAAGTTTTACGTCCCATGGAATCACAACACAAAATTTAATCCTTGTTTTTAAGTTCGTCTCAGTTTGAAATTGGGTTCCAAAAAATTTCATCGTGCCTTACAACATAGTATTAACTATAGTAATTATGAAAAATCATTGCAATGAAGCGTATTCAAATGCCTTTCGTCGTTCTCATGAAATACAAAGAATATACTATACAATTCTATCTTGCATGATGGCAACACGGAAATTTCTTTCGTTATGATATTTTCGAAAAATTTGAGACATTTAATAAGAATATGTTGCTTCATATTACAATACAAAATTGAGAAGTATGGATACTCAGAAGAGAATCAACAAAATTAGACCAAAACCTATTCTCTACTCCTTGAATCTGTGGCTGACACTTGGCTCAACCCAGTGAATTTCCGCTGACAGTTAAAGTTTGCTTAGAATTCGATTCCAAAAAACTATTCCTACATCAAGTCATCTACTTTCACTTACGACTGGGCATAGCTCACATAACTAGCTGGCGTCATTACTGATACAGTATATTCATTGTAAATAGTCCGTAGAATACGTGCGAGCATACATACAGTATGTATATAGTGGCCCATGCTATCAAGGTCCCCACCCTATATACGTTGTTTGAGTGTTAACAATGTCGCCTCAACAGCGTAACGGCCCTGTATAATATCCACGGTTTAGACAAGGTCCCTGAATGATTACTAGAATTTGAAACAAGAACCAACACCAGAGGCCACGGCTATAAATTAAAAAAAATGGCGTTGTAACACATCCATGCGACATTTCTTCTCGCTTCGAGTCACCGACATGTGGAACAGCCTCCCTGATAGCATCGTTGACGCTCCGAGTATGAACGCCTTCAAGAACAGACTAAACGAAGCTATGCAGGAGCATATGTTCAGTCTTGAAATGCCTAGCAAATTACGGACGCAATAAGTCCAGCAGCAATTTCAAACAATCGTCAGTTATGGAATGATCGGGTTCAGAAGGCCGGATCCCTTGTGAATCAAGTCACGAAAAGCGCAAGAATCAGCAACAGGCCATGGGCCTATTTCTTCAGTGCCGATGAATTCTATTCTATAATTAGTTGTAATGTGTTATCTAAATATTCTTTTAATTATCACAAAATCTTAAATTTTTAATCAATCTAACCCTTACTATCCATGCACTTCTCCCGCTGTACAAAACTACCTAAAAACATTATGTCTTCATCTATGGCTACTGTCATCGAGGAAATAACTTATTCCTCCACTGACATGTCTTCCTGCAGAGCTGTAGCAGTCTTCAGGCACATGTGTATCTTCCTTTCCATGCATTTATGTCTGTTACACAGTTGTGACCGGACGCAATGCCGATCTCTCACTCGTCATAGCATCTAAATTAAGTGAACATAACTAACGTAATTTCTGTAAATCAAGCGTGATGATATATCAGTTATGCAAGAATGGCAGGGTTAGCAAAAAGCCGTAAAGCCTACATCTTGATATGATATTCAATTTAATGTCTTCCTACACATGGTAGGATGAAAACCTTGAAGCAACCCGCCAGTTAGAGATTTTTCTTCACAAGAGGCAGGGATTTCGAAGTCTTGCAAGCGATCAGTGATCTTCGGCTCTTTCAACCTGTTGAATACCTAACACAGGACTGGGACATGCTGGCTTCAGGATGGAATATGTGCCATGCTTATCGAGTTAAGCTATGTCGATAATCTAGTTCGGCTTCCCATAATCATAGATTGCGTGCTAACATCCTCTGAATCCTAAATGTCCACGTCCACACTATATAAACTCATAACTTATTTTATCATTACAACAAAAATAACTTACTTACTACTAAACATGATAATTATTAGCTGAACAGTAACAATTTGTTGCTTTCGTTGCACCTGTATTGCCTGAAGCTGCTTGACGGATACGCTTTTTAAGATTGTTCTTAAATCCAGTGGATGCAGCCAAAATTTAAACTACAATATAATATGAAACCTAAAAGTCCTGACGATCAGCTGAGCCAGTTCCGGTTTTGCTGACATACAATAAATTTCGTGGATATTCAAATTCCGTAAATTTACTTCTCATTGCTTAGATCTACTTCTCCTTATTAAGAAGAGTTCGCCGCATATAAATGCGGTGTCATTGGTGTCGGGCATCTTGAGGTACGCCGCTCCGCTGTACGTGACGTCATAGCGAACGCGGAGGAAGCCATGGTCTTCAAAGCGCTCCAGAAATAGCCACCTCTCCTTGTAGAAGTCAACGGCCTGGTCAGTGAATTTGTAAATTTAGATGTTTATTTTCAGAAATATTTTATTTCCAGTCTTGTATTATTGTACAAGACTGGCAAATAATATATTTCTGAAATAAACATCTAACTAGCCTGAAAACATGATTTTGTAATGGTAACATGCATCATGTTTTTAGGAACCATTTGTATTCGCAAGTACCTGACATCCAAACGCATAGTACAAAGTTTATCTCCAAATCGTTCATCAAATTAATGGATACCACTACAATTTTATGCTTTTTCGTAACGTATGCTTGACTATCTCCAAATTAATTACCTAATACAACAAATTTGCGTCAATAATGGATGCTATAACGTAATTATAGTATATAATAAAATATTCGTTCCATTCTTCAAAATAGTTTGGATTCGAAATCACAAAATCAGGGTCAAGTACGAATGAATGCTCATGTATGTACTTTTAACGGCTTGTAATGTTTTTATTTACTGGTCAATACGCAAACATGACATCGCCGGTGAATTGTTTCATATTTTATATTTCGTTGCTGCTCTATTTGCAGCTGCATTTGCATAACGAATGACTAACGTGATGATTAATAGAAATGCATTCAACACCGTAAACTCTATTTGGCTTTAATGGTCTGATTAAGAAATTTGCCGTCAGTAGATGGACGGTTACGCTTTCAGATTTAGAAACGAAGGTAAATGAATAACGGGATCAAACGGAGCAGCGGGCATCAGGATGTCCAACTAACTGAAATTTGAATGAAAGTTTTTTCCGCATAATTCTGCAACGACTATTTGGCGTCACAAAATAGAATGGACTTGATACGAGCCGGAATAATCGAACAAGGTCTGATCTAATTGATCCAAAGAGAAAATGAAAGTTTCAATTAAAACGGGTGATAAGTGAGAACCAATTATTTAAATATCTTCATACATATACGAAGAGAGGCAGGCAAAATACAACATGTACACTTATGATACGAGTTCTCATTGCTCGCATTTTTGTAACATTAATTTCATGGGCTCTTGAAGTAACTGTTACTAACCCGGTGCGCTGAAGACTCTGGTATGAAGAAGTGGAACTCCACCATCAGTTGCTTGACGCCAACAAGAAGGTTGTTGTCAAGAATGTATTCCAAAGACCGCCATTCCTCCATCTCAATGTCGATCTGCAGCGTCCACAATTTCTTTTTAATTCTGAATGAGCCGCACAAATTAAAAGATTTTTGTACAAAATTATCATTCACCTTTGTTTGCACAGGCCTCCAACTTTAGCATTTTGTTCGACCTTTTTAAAGCCGCATGTTTATTGCATTGAATCCGATAAAAATGGTCTTATGTATGTTCAGGAAAAACGTCAAAGACTAAACTATTTGAAAATTATATGACTGTTAACTGAATCACTAGAAGTTTGTATCATTCAGAGAGGTAATTTATTACCTTACACATTCTGAAATTCCGTTACAAGTGTTGCAGGCTTATCAGAGTAAATCCGGCCATGCGAGGAAATATTGGTGGTAGATATGATATATATGATGACGATTACAATTCTGACATTCACGGGGTCCATAAAATAAGCACTGAGATTTTTAGGCGTTGTGTAGAGTGCGGTAAAGAAATATTCTCTGATCAATACCTGCGACACTACAACGCTTGACACCATGCCCTGCTACTGTAATCACTAGACATGACAAGCAACTGGAAAACAATACTCTATCGCTTAGTATCGTACTCCATCCGATCAAACACATCTAATGAAATGCAACTCATTAGAGTTTCAAAGCGAAATTATATCAACGAGACGAGATACTTTGTAGGTCAGTATCGCGACATTTTGGTCAGGCACGCAAGGATAGCGCCTATTAATGATTGTGTCAGAAGGATTGCACCGGACAATATATTGGCTGAGCAAAGTCCCAGTCACCTTTAGGTAGTGGATTGGGCCAAAGTATCCTGTAATTATTGGAAATTCGTCGAAAACAACGAAAGGAAGACTCCTCCCATTTTTAGGATCCACCAACATCTGAGGATAGAATATATAATTTTTTTATAATCGCAGGTTAGAAATATTTACACACAGATTATGTGGAATTGTTCTCCCAGCCACCTTTTTTGGGTCCAAAAAACTCCGCCAGTTACTTCCAATTTAACAAGAATTTGAATTTCATGTTTGGCATGCATTGCGGGTAAAATTTTCAGCTTAAAATCTGGCTAAGGCTGCCGTCTAGATCTGTAAATAAAATATTGATGGAACCAAATAAAATTAGAGAAGTGTGAGAAATTTAACGGTAATTTTTACAAGCGTTTATTCTGCCATGAAAATTTATCCACAAACAAATCCCAGTCGAACAAATCGGGGACATTTTGACATTTTTTTTTGTATATGCAAATACATTTACAACCGTTTAGTTTATATGATAGGTAAGTTTATGAAGTTAATATTTAATTACTTCAATTTGAAAATGAAGAAACATTTCTAGACCTTGAGGAGTAAAATAATTAAAGAAACTTTCCCTTGAAGCTTCATTTTGTTAGCACAATCAATACCTTGTAGGACAAAATGTTCAGCAAAACTTGTATTGTAGCTCACCATATTTTTGTCGCCAAGTCCGAATGGCAAGAAAGTGAGTCGACCGTCGACCCAGTCATACGAACCCTCAGGCAACGTTGGATCCATCATGAACACTTGACACCCATAGTTTGCGATCTGGAAATTTAAGTAAAATAATAGGGAGATTCAAGTAAAAGTAATAGGGAAAAATTCAAGTAAAATAATAGGGATCTGGAAATTCAAGTAAAAATAATAAGGAGAACGAAGCAACCAATTTGAGATCATTGATAGTCTTTTTAACTGAAATTTCTTATTCGGTGTTCATCACAAAATACGCTGTCCAATTCATTTCATTACCCACGTATGTATTTTAAGCCGAGAGATCTATGGGCAGGGTAGAAAATTGATAACTTACGAGCGCTGTACTCATCTCTTGGTGATGATGCGACAGAGACTCACATACCGTGATAAGCAGGGTTGCTCTGATGCCCCAACACTTTGTATTGCTGGGCCTATACTTTCAAAAAAAGTTAAGAGATCGTAGGTTCATCAGCCAATCATTGACGGCCTTTCAAGCGATATCCACCAATCATAGACAAGAAAATAGAGCGTAAGTACTTGCGTTCACTTAGCGATTTTTGAAAGTATGGCGCCTGGTCGCTTTTGTATCATTGCTACCAACCTTCTTGTCGAAGCTGATGTCACCGTTAACGCCGTAGGAGTGAGCAACGCAGTTCTTGTTATCAATAGCCACGTCTGCATCTAAGCATAGATATTTCATCCCAAAGGGCTTTCTGAAAAAGATTTCTTCCATCATGTTCATAGCATAAGATCGCTTTTAGTTTTTTATAAGTTACTCGAAGACTTAAAAGTAGTGGAGGGTTTAGTGATATCCAGAAATGATTATTATTCCGTTCCATCAGCTTTGAATTAACGGAATTGCAGGAACCCTCTATTTTCCTAATTGCTTACAATCGTAATTACAACGAATCTCGGAATTGGAATCCTGCTACAGCAGAAGTCAAAGTTCTATACAACAGAATTGTTATCAGTTGTTATTGTTATCAGTCCTACCAAGAACTGACTTATTTTGACATTTTTATTCAAGTTCTTAACAGACATTTTTTATTCAAGTTAAATTCTACGTATGATTGCATTCACATTCAAAAGCAATTTTATTGAAAATACTGTGGAACTTGTGTATAAGTTCAACTAAAATTTGAAAACTATAGTTTGTTTATGTTGCTTCGCACATGCAATCCCCATAAAAACGGCAATGAAATCTCGACTGCGTTTAATCTGCGGATCCATTGTACTCATGCAAACCACGAATCCAAATGCAAGAAAAAACAGCTACTAACAAATCGATCACTCAACGAAGTCTGAGTGTGAAATTTATAAGATAAAATACGACTCAGAGTGATCAGTGTAATCACGGGAAAGCCGAAAATTCACGGAACATTGATTTCAACAACTTTATCCTATAAAGTCTACTGACATTTCTGTCTTTTCGTATAGATGCAGTCAGCCCTGATGAGTGCCTTATAATTTTACTGGAGATAAACCACCTCGAAAGCAGTTGAGCAATTGCGTTGATAGATAGTTATGTATTCACGAATAAATGCCTTTAGTCCATATATGCCTTTTTATGATTGCCGGCTATGACAATTTTTATCCGTTATATTTAGAAACAAAATTATTTTATTGAAATGTGAAATTATTTCAAATAAGTATTTAACTTCAGATAACAATTTAAATTGTTTGGGACGCTTGCGTATTCATAACATAACAGACAGTAGAATTTACGTCCATAAATCTAAAGTATAATGACTCGAAAATTTAACTCAAATTGCGAAAAATTATCTATTTTCACGAATCTATTTTCAGATGGCTTAATCTCTATAATAGTACATAGAATGTAATCCATTTAATTTAGTCAAGTCAAAACCTCGCATCTTTATCACCCGTCACAAATTGCTCCTCCAATATCGACGAGTTTGCGGCACTTGGTCTGGCCGGGCTCCAGCTCCAGTCTGTCGAAGAGGTCGATGGATCTCCGTAGCCATGATACGTCCCTGCCAATGATAATTATTTCAGAAACTAATGGCAAAGGCAGCATCTAAGGTACTTTTATTGTGGAACATTAAATTCAGTTTAAGGCATGCGAATTGATGACCTTCATGCGTATATATCTATCAGTTTCGGAAAAACTTCATTTATAACATGCAATTTTGAACTCGTGCAGAATGAGGAATGGCTGCTCATTAATGGAAAGTAATCCTATATTAAAACAAAATTAATGAAATATTGCGCAAATTTTAGCCAAATTATTGGTAGAGCAGAAGACAAAATTCAAATGTTAATAGAATAAATTTGTGTTTAACTTCTTGATAAACTAAATAACTATGTATTTTCTCCCAACTTGGTTCAAGTACTTTAAAGAGTTCAACATAAACGATATTGAACTTTTCAACATCGTTTAATATTTATATTGATACCTCACTTCTCCGTCCATTTTAAAATTACCTTCAATTAATCTTTATTACCTTCGCTGTTCTTTATATAATTCACCGCATAATTTAATGTAAATTAAAAATGTATTATTGGAACTTTTATCATTATAATAGAGTTCTGATGAAATAGCATCAGTGCCATAAAGAACTTGCATGAACTCACCCTTTGGCAATACTCTTATATGGGTTATCTGAATATGATATCAATGGCTCTACCTGTTTACTTTGCCACATATATTTATCTTTAAAAACCATTACAATTATGAGCATCGTGACAAGAAGTATAAGGATTCTCCAAAGTTCCGAGACTGAATTGGATTTCATCCTTTTGACAAACAATAACAATTTTCTGGAATAAAATTGAGTAATAAATATCCTCCTCCTACCTGGATCGTGAGTGGCTAGCGGTTGGCCATAGCATGTTTGCTCCGGCCTTCCTCTGGCTTTTCACCGGCCACCTGAAAGCCACCCGTTGCCTCAAGAAGGCCTGGGGCCCACAAATATATCGTTGGAGTGATCACGGATACAGGGTCTGGTGACGGCCGATTACATACGTGAGCTCAGATTTTACAGCGATCCGCTGGTCTCAGGGAACTTAGACTTCGCAGTTCTATGATACAGAGTCTTAATGTTCTGCAGTCGGAAGAATCATTGAGCAAAGTGAGTAAAGCTTCCGTTAACAAAGCTGCTTTCGAAAAGTTACTTGTCGTTATTATTATTATCACATGAAACATTTATCATAGCTTCTTGTTCAAACGATCTTTGAGGTCACTTTACACATAAGTTTAATAGCACACGAAAAAAAACTACACCCGAGAGAGGATGAGAACGGATAAAAATGACTAAGCACTTGGTTCATAGGCTCTACAAAATGGTTCCGTCTGTAGGCGTCGACGAAACACCTGCAACGAAGGAGCCAATGTTACGGAAGCCGGCAGACTGTTCGAGGTTCTGGCGGCGGTGACTGGGAACGCTTGGTCGCCTACGGTAGATACACGTGTAGATGGAACGACGAGGTCCGCGTCCGCTGTTGAAGGCGAACGTAGTGGTCTTCTGGCAGATTCGACACGCTCTGCAGACATTTCGTGAGACAAGATGGCGCCAGACCGTGAAGGCATCGGAACGTCAGAACAGCGACCTTGAACTGCGTGCGCTGTTGCATGCGCAGTAAGTGAAGATCTCGCATTAGGGGGGCCCCTTGTCGAATTTTCGTTTTTTACGTACAAGTCGTTCAGATACATTCATTACAGATTGCAGTTTATTCAGTGCCGTGGTTAAAAGTTCATAGAGAGTGGCATTACCATAGACCTATCCGGTCGGAACTTGCGCCACCACGAGGGCCTCGAGAGCCGACCTCGAGAGACAGCGGCTGACGATACGTATTCGTCGCAGAGCGCAAAAAAGTTGTGGTGACTTTAGCTATGTTATCGTTCAAAGAAAGCTCAGAGTCCAGCAGGATACCACGGTTGTGAGCCGAAGACGTAGGCATTGTAGCGGGAAACTACTACATTAAAACACTTTGAGGTCTCTGCCAGCGGGCCCTGCGGTTCGTGGAAGGTTAAAACGACCAAGGAAGATGTTCAGGCTACTCTTTACTCGAGAAATATGCAGAAATTACTTGAAAACGCAAAATACAATAACACTTGAAAGGTACATTTGACGAAAATCGTTATGGACACAACAATGGGTATGAAGAAGTGGCTATCTACTAGAGACAGACTAAATCCGACGACAGTTAGTCTAGCACATTTTTCTCGGCAGTCACCTGTCGAGTAGTGCGGCGGCTTCAAATCTAGTACACAAAGCGGGACTAATATCTGGCCCGCTACAGCATGACGAACTGTTGCACACGCGAACAAGGTTGGCCGGAAGCAGATGCTGTCGCCGAGCAGTCGCAAACCAAATTAAGTCGGTTTTTGATGCATTGAGATGGAGTCGGTTGGAGTGCATCAAGTCTGAGACGGTGTTCATAAAGACTGACATCCGGTCCTGCGACGCTGCAGCGTGAGCCGATGCACAGTAGCCGCAAATTTGGGTGTCGTCGGCGAACACAATCATTTATGTGCAATACGCCACACTCCTGTGGTACGGCACAAGTAACCAACAATTGCATAGAAGAAGAGTTCGAACGCATTAAAATCTATTGATGAGATATGACTCGAACCACCTCAGTACTGTACCGTGGAGGCCGAATGATACGTCAAGTCGACTCCATAAAGTGGCGTGGTCGGCCGTGTCAAACGCGGCCGGCAGGTCGAGTAAAGCCAGTGCCAAGTCGCCGCGGTGTACTGCTCACAGAATGTCTAAAAGCATCTTCAGCACAGCGGTTGCCGTCGAGTGGAGATAAAGGTATGCATACAGACTGGAGGCGATGCATAAGACCAAACTGTTGAAGATGGTAGCTCAGCTGTCGGGCCACAACGCGTTCCAGGAGTTTCGACAAAATCGACATGTTGGAGATGGGCCGATATGATTTGGGATCAAAAGCATCAAGGTCCGTTTTTTTTATCTTGATATGCATGGTATTGTGTAAAGAAACATTCCTTAAATCTAAAAGATTCGCTCTTTGGTTGCCACTTCTGTTTTTTCTCGTTTAACTGGAAAAATGAAACAAAAAACGTTTAGAAAACATTTATAAACAAAGATGTCAGTTAATTAATTTGGAATCAGCCATTATTATTATTGACCCAATTTCAAGTAGTTTTCTCTAAGCCTAAGGCAGGGTGTCCCAGTGGTTACAGTTCAGAGTACCAAGATTGGAGCAGAGGCGCGGGTTCGATCCCCGCTTTATGCGTCGGTTTCTGGTCAGAATCGGCGAGGAGGCCGGGCGATTAAACACAGCAGAATTGGGCAGCGAGTTGCGCGTTCGAAACCGCAACAAGCTGTGAACGTTCTGCGATGTTAAAAATCGGCGACAGGCCTACGGCCTAATAAACGCTGAAACCGCTATTGTTATTATTACATAAGCCTGTATTCACCTCTTTGAAAATGTGTTTGAATTATGATACTCTTTTTCAAGTTTGCTTCATATGAAATGAGCACACGTAAATTCCTCTTTGCTTTTATGTCCATAGTTACTACTCTCGGGTGTCTCTGACTGTTCTGCTGCCATGACATTGACCATACCCCGGGCTAATCCTTCGTCACTTTTTGCTCCTGATCCTCATTAGTCATTAACCACTTACGCTTCCTTCCGCTACGGTTTTAAATGACCTCAACCCTCATGACAAGACGTCAAAAAACCTACGAGTTACTTGGGACATCCTGTAAGGCTCGTCGTACCTTTGCATCAATTTAAGCTACGGTACTGCGGCCACAAATGTGACAAGCACTTTGCGAACTCTCCCCGAAACCATTCCCTTTCTATCCGTATCTTATAGTATTCAGGATACATTTTAAAATGTATCGCAATACTTGCTCTACATTCGTTATGGAGTTCATTATCATTGATGTCGCTACTAAGTTCATGCACATGTCAAGGCGCTGAATAGCTTATAATTTCTGTAATGGTTCATTACAGTTATTACACAATAATGCGTTCCCATATCATTTCTATCCTACTTTTTTTCGAAGTACAAAATACTCTCAAAATTTTTCAAAAATATCGATCTCACCATCGGTCTCTGCACAATTTGATTCCTTTGACTAAGTCGTCATGTCAATCTTTCATGCAATAATTTACAGATCGAGAGATTCTCGTCGCTATACAATTAACATAAGGTTAATGGTTACAATTAATACAATAAGGATAATTAACACTGCAGATGCTCTATTACCATGCGACGTGTGCTTTTTAACTTACCCTCTAGCAACATTTGCGTGGAGATTAGTTGAGTAGGAAATCGTCGATTCTTTCGGTCCAGTTTCTATCGAATATCCAGCATTCAGAATATTTATTATACTGAGCCCCACAAGACAAGAGAATATGCTTTTAAACCCTGAAAGAAAAGAGCAAAAATTCATTCTCTTATTTTAAATTTTATAAATGTATGACTGCAATGAATTATCAAGCCACATCGATATAGGCA